>NW_027185771.1:10842686-10883050 GCF_028583685.1 Petaurus breviceps papuanus
AAATATATATATATATATATATATATATATATATGTATATATATATATATATATGTATATATATATAAATTGTCTGCAAATATTAAAATGTTATTTTATAAATGCTATTTAAATGCATTTTATATAAATATAATAATTATTGCATAAATTCTATTTGCATTTTAATTATTCTTATATAAGCCCTCTGCCTTATACTTCTGCGGAAAACCTTGGCACTCCACCACTGTTGTACAGCTTCCATCTCTTGGGCCAGGATAGTCTACTCTCAGATCTCTGGCTTCGAAGGCAAATGGCAGGCAGATTTGATCAGCTAGCCCATGAAGTTTTCATATGCTTCTGCCATAAGGTGACCATTAACTGTTAGGTTGAGAATCCAACTCCCCACTCTCACCCATTGCACTCCAGAAGACAGACAGAAAGGAAAAAGACAAAAGAAGATACAAAAATTTAGTAGGTTTGTACATTCAGTATAAAGGATAGTTCCTCACAAAAGAGACTTTCTTTCCAAGAGACTGAGCCAACCCATTTATCTTGTTCACATCCCCATTCACTGAGACCCATCTCCTAGGCTTTGCCAAGGGGCATGTCCAAACCAACCAATTTATCTTAGAACAGCTTCAGTCCCTCAGATTTAATCACAACAGTTAGTAGCTGCAAAGGTGCCAAGTAAGACAATCTCTCTTCCAGTCATATCTTCATTTCTTTCCAGGCTATACTCCTGACTCACTAATAACTTTCTCTATCATGTCCCCAGGGACCTTCATCCCTGCTCTTCAATAGCCCTCATGTGTCATCATTCCCATTAGAATATAAACTCTTTGAGAGCAGGGATTGTCTTTCTTTCAGCTTGTATATCTAATTCATGGCACAGTGCCTGTCATATAGCAAACACTCGTTAACTTGACTTGCTTTCCACACAATAGCCCTTCCAATAATTAAGTAATTGCATTGTATTCCTCCTTAGTCTTCTCTCCAGGATTAATTACCCCAGATCCTCCAACCAATCTTCATATCTGAAGCTGACTCACCTAGATGCCTTCCTCTGGACCCGTCCCTTCTTGTCAAAGAAAGTCCTTCCTGAAACTCAACACCCAGAACCAATCTCCAGACAGGTTCTTCCTAGAGCAGAGGTCACAGTAATAGTCTTAGTGACTGCTCTTGGGCTTGAAAGAGTTGATGGGATTTCGAACATTGACGTTGGGTAAATGAGACAGGGGACAACACATTGCCACTAGGCACTAGTTTTAAACTGCCCATCTATGTTCCTTTCTCTTTCCTTTCTAGACAACATATATTTTCCTTGAAAGTGTTCAGTGTTCTATATGA
The DNA here is from genome assembly GCF_028583685.1 of Petaurus breviceps papuanus. Taxonomy (NCBI): domain Eukaryota; kingdom Metazoa; phylum Chordata; class Mammalia; order Diprotodontia; family Petauridae; genus Petaurus; species Petaurus breviceps. The sequence goes on from NW_027185771.1 coordinate 10,844,013, forward strand.
TCAATGTGAAACATAGGCATTGTCCCAGCTGCTTACATCATCGATTCCAGATGCTAGGAATGGTCTGGTGAATGCCAAGCATCCATTGATCAGTAGGCATGTTAAGCACCTACTATTTGGCTGGCACTATGTTTGATGCTGACATAGAGGCAAAAATGAAATAGTTACTGCCCTGAAGGAGATTATATTCTAACAGGGAAGCCACAGTACATATATAAGTTGTACAAGGCATTTTCATTGGGGTGGAGGGAATCACACACAGCTAGAAGGATCAAGGAAGGCCTCATGGAGAAAGGGGCACTAGCTGAACTTTGAAGGAAGCTAGGAATTTTAAGATGATAAAAGGAATTTCAGAACACAGAATGTCAGAGCAGGGATGGGCCTTAGAATTCAGAATATCAGAGTTGGGAGGGCCCTTAGAACACAGACCGTCAGAAGTGGGAAGAAGCCTAGAACAGAGAAATTCAGAGCTCAGAGGAATTTCAGAATGTGAAATGGCAGAACGAGAAGGATCTAGAGAGATCATGTAGTCCCACCCTTTCATCTTACAGGGGAGGAAACTGAGGCCTAGAGGTGGAAGGGATCCTCTCTAGGGTTCATCTATAACATGACACATTTATGGCAATGACTTATTTTATGCTGACTAAAGGATCTCTGGACAATCAACTCCACCTGAAGAAGGAAGACGGGGAAATGCAATTTGCCAGGATTTCATGAATCCTCTCCAAACTCTTTTTTTAAAAAAATCTTTATTTTTATTTTTTTATGGGTGGAGTTCGGCAAGATTCCAGAATATGCTGTGCCAAGCATTGTTTTTCCTTTTAAAACTCATGTGTAAAGGAAATTAAATCCATCTGTTCCTGATTTCATTTACACTTAATTCATCAAAATATTCTTTTGTAAGAGTCAATTGAAATCCAAGAGGTCTAACAAACTATTTTCCTTTGAACCAGGAAGCTGATCTTGCCAGCTCTGAGCACATCTTAAATTTGGAAAGGACTAATTCCTATTCCAAACTTAGAACCCAGGAAGTTCAAATAGGTTAAAAACAAAACAAAATTCTAGTGTAGAGTAACTAAAACCAGAAACTGTCCCAATTGGAGAAGAGAAACATTCATGTCATGGCCCCTCTCTCACCCTCCCAGTCCTCTGCATCCAGGTAAAATCAGGTAACAATGAAATGGAGAGTGACAGAGTGGAGAGAGGACCTTATCTGGATTCAGGGGAACTGGGTCTGAATCTTGGAAATCAATTGATCAACATTTATGATGTTCCTAGTGCCTGGTATCATATTGGGCAGTGGAGGAGTCCATATTCTATTTGGTGGGTGCAACAAGGTCACAGGGGAGTAAACATAGGATTTTAAAAATACAGAGTAGTTTGGAGAGGAAGACATTAATAACTGGGGCAATCAGGGAAGACTTCTTAGAAGAAGTGGCATTGAATTTGAACCTTGAAGGAAACTGGGAGTTCTAAGGAATGTAAGGCAAGAAAGAGCATTTCAAGAATGGAGGTAGGAAATGAGATGGTGGTTATAGATGGGCAAATGTTTAATAACTAATTCTCGTGGGGTGGGGAATGGGTGGCACATTTGTAGGCTTAATTGTCATTATCCACATTTTCTCCATCATTTTCTTTGCTCTAAATAATTTATAAACCAATAAATCAATACCTGACTTGTAGTTTGTAGATTTCCAAGGTTTAAACACACACTGGAAATTGAACAACCAGTTCCTGTGAGCCAATTAGAGCTGCCTCCAGAACACCCCTGTAATTGGGAAAAGCAAATTGACCAATTGGGTTGGAGTGTTGTGTGTAGGAGGAAGAGTCATGCATAACTGATTTGGAAAGGGAGGTTAGAGCTACACTGGGAAGGACCTTAAAGGTCAACAAGAGGAGTTTGTATTTGGGGCTAAAGTCAATGGGGAGCCACCGTAACAAATGGAGAAGGATACTTACACCATCCACTTCACAGAGTTGTTGTGAGGACAGAGCTTTGGAAACCATAAAATGCCACAGAAATGGAAGTTCTATTATTACAAGGCTATACAAATCAGGATTGGTGAGAAAGTCCTCTGGCTTCTCTTGAGATCACAGACGAGCAGAGCTGGAAGGGACCTCTGAGGGCATCTAGACCAACAACTGTCCGAAGTCCCAAATACTTCCCCTCCCTGTACAATAACAATCAGAATAATAGCCACCATTGCTTTAGGATTTTAAAGTCTGCAAAGTGTTGTATGCTTGCTGAGATAAGTGCATGTGTATAGGGAAAAGCATCAAGTTTATCCCCATTGTACAAAGAGGAAATTGAGACTGAGAAAGAATGGCTTGTCCCAGGGTCTCACAACTAGCAACTGAGGCAGGACTCAAGCACGGATCTTCCTTGTTCCAAGTCCTGCCTTCTGTCCACTGTGCCACCTCTCTGCCAACATCCCCAACACGTGGCAATCGAATGTCTGCCTGAAGATCTCTAGGGATGGCTGGGAATTCTTCATTTCCTGAGGCAGCCCATTTGGATTTTGGACAACTCTAATTGTTAGGAAGTTTTTCATTATGTGGAGCCAAAATCTACTTCCCTGTAGTTTCCACCCATTGGAGTAAAATCAAGTCAACAGGCATTTATTAAACACTTACTATACGTGGCAGGCACTATGCTAAATGCTAGACCTAGCCAAGCCAGGAGAGTCCAATTCCTTTTCTGCATGACCAGGGAGGCAAGTTAGCCAAATTTTCCCATTACTGAGTAGACACTGCACGAACTTCCCTATTTTCTATTCTTCATACTTCAGGTACTGCTCCTTTGGTTGGAGAATGGCTTCCTTGCTAGCTAGCAAGGATAACTTTGAATAGCTCAGACTAAAGACCAGGTCAGTCTGCTTGAAATGAAAGTGGACCCCTTCCCCACACAGATTTGTTTATGTATTTTAACCACTCCTCATGGTTCCTCTGATTCTGATTCAACCTTGTAGCCTGGGCAGAGAAGAAAGAAGTGATTGAAGGTGGAGTCAAGCCTAGAGCAAATTACTAGAGCATCAATTCAGTTCAGTTCAACAGCAGCAAGCTCTAAAATATAACTAGCATTTATTCTCATAACACTATGAGTCAGGTGATATTATTATCCCCATTTTATAGATGAGGAAACTGAGGCTAAGGGAAGTTAAGTGACTTGTCCAGGATCACCTAGCTAATAAGAGTCTGAGGTGAGATTTGAACTCAGGTCTTCCTGACTCCAAGTCTAGAGATCTATCCACTGTGCCACCTAGCTGCCTTGGTTCATACAACTAGTATTAGATCCTGACCTTGAAGCCAAATCTTCAAGGAATAACAGAGATATGTATGTGTGTGTGTGTATTTACTTTCCTTGCACATGTTGTAACCTCAGCAGAATGTACACTTTTTGAAGAAAGGGACTTTTTTTTCTTATTTTTCATCTTTATGTTTCTAGGGTCTACCTAGAACAGGACTTGGTGGATATTTTTTTAGTGTTTGTTAAATTAAACTAAATTAAATGATGTTTTATGAATAGTAAGATGAGATTGAGATAAAATTAAAAACAGTGGGTACCCTTGCCCTTCTTAGCATCACCCCGTTTCTCAGCACCGCAACCACTGGTTGGCAGGGATGTCCTGTATGGTTCCAACAGAGCCCTCTTGTTCACAGGATCTGTCTTTGCCAGAATCATCATTGACAAGAATATGTCATGTCAGAAGATGGATGCTGTTTCTTCCCATAAGTCCTCAAATTTGGTGCCAGACATCCCACTGGGAATTTTTTTCTTTTCTTTCTTTTCCTTTTTTAGTAAATAGATTAGTATATTTTTCCACTTGATGGATTGTATACATACTCTGTCTGGCCATGGGCAAAGCCTTTCTCATATTCCCCAGGGACAGCCTTGTAGTTCTGTAGGTGGGTGGTTCAAATGAGAGAGCTGGAAGGAAACTGAATCCATCTCGTCTGACCTCACTCATTTTTAGCACTTAACTGAGCATCTACAAACTCCTTTTATTGTTACAAAGCCACTTTTCAGAAGTTGGTCCAATGTTTTTTTGAGGACTGACTTGTAGAGATTTTGTCATAAATGTAGGCATTTAAGAAGCACTCATTCTGTAGCGTCCTCAGGTCCTTTGATTGCACAAAATTAATAAGATACTTTTCTGCCCTTTTCTGCCTTAGCTAGTTAAATTTAGTTGTAGTTGTAAGTTAGATAACGTAGGACCTTCTCTGAGCTCACTCCCATAACTCCCACTAGAGCTGGTGGGCCAGAGGGGAGGTAATTTCTACTCTCAAAGTTTAATGAGTAACTCTAGGGAACTGAGTTTCTAATACTTTCATTCATAAGCCCCCACTGATGACCTGCCCACAACAACCAGGCACTAGATTTAATTAATTTTTATCAAAGGCATTTACTGAAATAGCACAGTAAGAATAGTTGGTATGAAACATTCACCTCAATACTTGGGGCGCACTCTGACACAGGTATACAGAGACCTGTGAGAAGAATGGTCTCAAATTTAGAAAAAAAAATTGTAGCGATACATGCATGAGGTACACACTGGGGTTTTATGGATAACTTACCATCCCTGGTGCTTTATGATATAGAAGTTATTTCTTGAATCCAGTTGGCATCCTTCTCTGGTGTGATGGGCCATGCTTCTTGAAGCTGCTTCCTTTCTTTAGTGATGGTTTTTACACATCTATTTGTCCTCTGCTCTTGGCCAAATGAGGGATGAAAACAGCCTCAGAGAGACAAATAAACATACAGAGACAAAGATAGAAAGAGACAGCAATAGACAAAAACTTTATCCTTCCCTCAAGAGAAAGACCTTTAGAATGGGAAATCTTAATTCCCAAACTTGAAATGTCCCACTGCTGGACTACTTCCACTTCATTGATTCATTGCTAAAATTCTTCTAGTAGTTAAATCCTTTAGAGGCATGACTAACTCATCAGCTGTGGTCTTCTTGACCCAATCTCTTTGAGATTGACACTTCATAAATAAATGACAGAGCAGAGACTATCTTGTTTATATAGTTAAAAATTTCATTACGGTCTTAAACTGTTTGTTTCAAGATGGTGGGGAATGGTATATAATCCTCTCCCTTATATTAACAAAATAACTAATTTCTCTTCAAAATATATTTAGTTAAAATAAATGCTCTTTAGTGGTTGAAAATGCTGAAGAGTTGAGTGTGGCATAAAATCATAAGATGTAGAGCTAGATAGAAACTTGGATCATTCAATCAAAAAGAATTTATTAAAAATGTTTACTACGTGCCAGCAATTGTGCTAAGCCCTAGGGGTATACAAAAAGCAAAAATACAAAATCAGTTCCTGCCCTCAAGGAGCTTACATTCTAATGAGGGAGATGACATGCAAATAACTATTACAGACAATATTGGTTGGTTGGTTGGTTGTCATCTTTCCTTCTTGAAGATGACCAAAATGACATCACCATGCTAAAGTCAAGTTTCAACGTGTCCGACGGTGGCTGATCCGACCAATATGAACTCAGAATGCTCTACCACAGGTGGGGCACAAATAGTCCAAATGAAGATCTGGGGTGGATACTCTAAATCTGCGCTTCCTGCGTTTCCTTTGAGCTGTTTTGATTCTGCTTTGCTCATCGAGCACAGCACCTTCTCTGATGTGGGCACGCCATGCAGAGCAGTCCTGTGCCAGCGTCCCCCATGTCACACAAATCGATTCCAAAGTTCTTGAGAGCGTCCTTGTATGGTTTCTTCTGCCCACCATGTGGACACTTGCCCTGTGTGAGTTCTCCATAAAAGTCTTTTTGACAAACGTATGTTTTGCATTCAAACAACGTGACAAACCCATCGGGATTGCACTCTTTGAAGCAGAATTTAAATGCTTGGCAGTTTAGTTCAAGTAAGGACCTCAGTGCCTGGTACCTTATCATTCCAGGTGATCTTCTAAATCTTCCTAAGACAATTCAAATGGAAGCAATTCCGTTTCCTGGCATGGCGCTGGTAGACTGTTCAGGTTTCACAGGCATACAACAATGAGGTCAGCACAACAGCTCTGCAGACCTTCAGTCTGGCAGTCAGTCTAATAACTCTTCTCTCCCATACTTTCCTTTGGAGCCTCCCAAACACTGAGCTAGCTCTGGCAATGCATGTGTCAACATCATTATCAATATGTGCATCCTTGGAAAGTGCACTACCAAGGTAAGTGAACTTATCCACAGAATTCAAAAACTTCTCCATTTGCTGTAACTGATGGTTCCAAGTATGGATGGTGTGGTGGTAGCTGATGGAGCACCTGTGTTTTCTTGGTGTTAATTGTTAGGTCAAAATTAGCACAAGAGAATTGATCCATACTTTGTTGCATCTCAGCTTCAGAGGCCACATTGAGTACACAATTATCTGCAAACAGAAAATCATGCACAACACTCCCTCCACTTTAGTCTCGGCTTGTAGCTATTTCAAATTGAAGAATTTATCATCAGTGTGGTAGCTGACCTGGCTGTGTTCATCCTCATTGAAAGCATTTGACAACAGCTTGATCACACAATGGATAGTGCACTGGCCCTGGATTCAGAAGGACCTGAGTTCAAATCCAGCCTTACACACTTACTAGCTATGTGAATCTGGGTAAGTCACTTAATCCCAATTGCCTTCTCTCCCCCCCAAAAAAAAATAAATATATAACCCAGAAAGAGAGTCACCTGACAGACAAGATACATACAGAGTATAAGAAAGACAACCTTAGATGGGAAGGCTCTAGCATAGGAGTCCAGGGAAAGGTCAACTGTAGAAAGTTGTATTTGAACTTTATCTTGAAGGAAACCAGGAATGTCAAAAATGGAGGTGAGGAGGAAGAATATCCCAGGCATACAGGACAAGCAGTTCAAAAGTAGAACAGGAGATGGTTTGCTGTGTTTAAAGAATATAAAGCTGGCATCATTGAATTATAGAGTGTATGGAGAAAAATAAATGAGAGATTAGAAAGACAGGAAGGGGACAGATTATAAAGAGCCTTAAATGTCAAACTAAAGGATCATGGACACAATAGGGACTCAATGGAGTTTATTGATCAGGGAAGGAGTCGTGTATTACATGGTCAGACATGTCATTTGTGGAAACTACTTGGCCACTTACACAGATGATTCTTTAGAGTGGGGAGAGAATTGCAACAGAGAGAATTATTGGGAGGCTATTTGATTAGAACAGATGAAAGGTAATGAGGACCTAACCTAGAATGTGGCTGTGTGAGTTGAAAGAAGAGGATGCATTGAAAATAGAATCTTTTCACTGTATGAAAGATGTTATAAAGGTAGAAACAACATAATATGACAATTGATTGGATATGTGGAGAAAGAGAAGTCAAGGAAGATGATAAGATCGTCAACTTGGGAGCCTGGGAGATCACTAGGGATCTTAACAGTAATAGAGATATTAGAAAGAAGGAAGAGTTTGGGTAAAATAAATTTTTTGTTTCATATTCAAAGCAAAGCTCATTTAGATTTAGAGGTCTACAAAGCTTCCAAAAATAAATATTTAATAGACAGCTGAAGATATGGACCTGGAGCTCATAAGAGAGATTAGCTCTGAACATGTAGATCTGGGAAACATCTATAAAGAAATGATAATTGAACCAATAGGAGCTGATTGAGATCATGTGAGATATAATAGACAGAAAAAGCAACTATGTGGTTCAATGGACAGAGTACTGGGTTTGGAGTCAGGAAGACTAACCTTCCTGAGTTCAAATCTTACCTCACATACTTTCTAGCTGTGGAACCCTGGGCAAGTCACTTAACTCTGTTTGCCTCAGTTTCCTCATCTATAAAATGAGCTGAAGAAGAAAATGTTATATGTTGTGATTCTGATATATAAAATATATATTTCTGGTATATATTCTGATATGGATTAATATATTATGATATAAAGTGATATATTGTGTATTATGATATATAACATTTTATATCTGGTTCTAATATATAAAAATAATATTATTTAATAATTATAAATATAAATAAATACTAATAAAAAGATATCAGAATCAGATCTAAAACTATTTATATATGTACATACTAGCTGTGGGATCCTGAACAAATCACTTAACCCTGTTTGCCTCAGTTTCCTCATCTGTAAAATAAACTGGAGAAGGAAATAGAACTCTACTCTGGTAACTCTGCCAAGAAAATCCCAAATGGGGTCATGAAAAGTCAGACACAACTGAACAACAACAACAAAATAGAAAAGTCAAAAGAACCCAGAAGAAATGCTTGGCAGACACTCACGATTAATCGTCACAACTTGGATAAAAGGAAGCTAAGAAGGATGAGTCAGGTAAAGGGAAAGCCAAAAGCAGACTCATGAAAACCCAGAGGACAGGATATCCAGTAGGAGAAGGTAATCAATAGAAGCAGAGAGGTAGGTCCAGAATGATGAGGATTGAGGGAAAAACCACTGGATTTGGCTACTAGATCACTGGTAATTTTGTAGAGAGACGTTTCAATTGAATGATGAGATTTGGAAACCAGAGTAAGAGGGTTTAAAAGAATAGAGACATTGAAGGCATGAAGCAAAAACAACATTTCCAAAGAATTTAGTAGAGGATGAAATGAAATGAGATATAAGATGATAAATATTAGAAGGAAAAAAATTGAAGTGCAGATTGTTTTGAGGATAGAGGAGACATCCGGAAAGGAGCCAATAGAAAGGAAAAAGGTTAAAGATTAGAGGTATCATGATGATGATTATGTGGACAATTTACTGGAGAAGAGAGGAAGGTATGGAATCAATGGTGCTTATAGAGGGTTGGCATTGGCAAGGAGAAAGACCACCTCTTCATCAGTGACTGGAATGGTGGAAGATACACTGGAGGGTGGTGTTAAAAGGATGTGAGATGAGGAGGAGAGGAAAAGAGGGAACCCTAAGCAGATGGCCTTAATTTCTCTAGTGAAATGTAAGATGAAATCTTCAGATGAGCACATGAGAGAGATGTGTCAGAGTAAGTTTGAGAGATGAGATCTGGATGGAACAGCTGCTGTGGTAAGGGGAATGGAGACTCAATTAGAGAATAGGACTGCTGTCCTGAAAGCCCACTTATATTGGATAATGCAAATTTGTAATGGGCTTGATCAACTCTATATTGTGACTTCCTCAAGCTCCAGGATTGGGGTTTGGCAAAATATGATCAACAACAGGACAAGGGGGAAAGAGATTTGAGAATAGAGTATAGTATAAAGTAAAATAGACTCACCAATGGGTAGATTGGGAAAGTAGAATATAAATAGTGCTGGGATAATACCTGGGAAAATACCTAGGGTTGGAAGGATTAGTGGTTCTAGTGATGATGAAGAATAGGGTTAGGGGTTCATAAGGCAAATAAAAAGAAGAAAGAATAAAAGATTGTGATCAGATAAAGAAATTTAGGAAGGAAGAAAAGAAACAAGCATTTATTAAACATCTACTATGTACCAGGTTCAATGATAAGCACTCTACATGTATCCATATATAAAAATATGATCTCATTTGACCTTCACAATAACCCCAGGGGGTAGAAATTATTATTATCCCCATTTTGCAGATGAGGAAACTGCAGCCAACAGAAATTGAGTCACTCCCCCAGGAGCCATAACTAGGAAGCGTCTGCTATTACATTTGAATTCAGGTCTCCCTGACTCCAGGCTCAGAGTTCTATTTGCTGTGCCACTTATGGAAATGGAACATTTATGGGTAATGGCATGATCAAAGGCAAGATCATTTCTGTGTATTGAGAGGTGGAGTAGAGGATCAACTCACATGAGTGAAGAAGATGGACAACCTGGGAAGTGAGTGTATTTGGGGGAACATCACGAATGCCCCAGGCATGAAGGTAAGATTTGAAATGGAGAGAAAGATAGTGAGCCAGGCATTGAAGTCATTGAAGGGAAGGAGAATGTCCTTGGGGGGGGGGGGAAGGGAGGACATTACATATTCTCAGATAAATAATACATAAAATAATACAAGAGTCAGCATGACATGATGGGAAGAGGGCGAGGTTTTAGGAAGTCCTGTCTGAAACACACCAGCTGGGTAACCACACAGGAGTCACTTCAACTCCCAATGGCCAAGGTCATGCTCCAAGACTAAAATTGGTAGAGGGGTTGCTAGTCTGCACTGGTGGAGATAGCGTGCACATTGAGAGTTTCCCAAGCTGATGTAATCACAGATTTGGACTGCCATCAAAATATCCAGCAATATTAACCAACAGAAACTAATTTCAAGAAGGAGAGAGTACAAGGTGATGCATTTCTGTGTGTAAGCAGAGGAGGGTAGGAGTGGGGAGGGTGATATATCAGTCAGTCGATCATTCAACAAGCATTTATTAAGCACCCAGGATATATTAAGTGCTGTGCTAAGCAATGGGTATACAAAAAATAGTCCCCACTCTTGAAGAACTCACAATTTAAGTTGGGAGACAACAAGAAAACAAACAACTGTGTACAAAAAGGACATATCTGGGATAAAATGAGGATAATCACCTCATAACTCCCTTTATTCATCCATTATCTACCATGTTCCAGGCACTGGGGAAACAAAGACAAAAAAATAAATAGTCAAAGGATTATAAATTTAGAGCTTAAGGGAGCCTTTTGTTGTTGTTCAACAGTGTCTGGCCCCATTTGGAGTCTATTTTTTCCAGATTTATTTCATATTGTTTCTTCCCCTCTTCCCTTTATATTCCAACTAAACCAGCCTCCATGCTATTCCTTGAGGTCAGAATTCCATCACTTATCTCCAAGCCTTCCCACCACCTGCCTCCCATGTCCGGGATGCTGGACCTCCTTGCCTCCATGTCCAAGAATCCTGAGCCTTTCTCAAGGTTCTGTGCAGGTACTGCCTTCTATGCAAGTCCCCAAATTAGATTTGGGGTCTCAAATTTTTATTGGTATCTTTTTTATGTCACCTTTGTTTTTTAATATATCCCTTCCTTCTTGTCTTCTTAAGAGGCCATCCTGCATAACAAACAATAAAAAAAGAGAAGAAATTCACCAAAATAGCCCACAAATCAAAAGGGTCTAGCAGTATATACACTGTTTCTCATCCATAGGTACCCACCTTTGCAAAAAAGGCAGGGAACTGTGTTTTCTCATCTTTCACTATAGTAAAATTGAATGGTGGATACTGTATTGGTCTCAGAATGAAGAAGATCTGAGTTCAAATCTAGTTTCAGACACGTACTAGCTATGTGACCTTGGTAAGCCATTAAACCTTTGTAAATCTCAATTTCCTCATCTGTAAAATGGGAATAGTAATAAAATCTACCTCACAGGGTTATTGTGAGGATCAATCAGATGACATATAGAAAATGCTTTGGAAGTATTAAAGCAATATGTTGATATTATTAATATGATCCCTGTCATTAAAGATATTGCAAGATGACCAAATATCAGACATGCTAGAGAGAGGATTCTTACATGAGTGATGGGTTGGACCAACATTTTATGACACTTTAAGGTTCTCAAAGCTCTGATCCTTAGCATCTGTATGACGTTGGGGAAATCGATTAACTACTCTAGATTTCAGTTTGTTCATCAGACTTCTAAGGATAAAGGTCTTGGAAATGTTCTCGTACTGTACCTCATGAGCCCCTACCAGTGTTCTGCCAAATGATTATGAGGCAGCATTAATTAGCTTTTAGGAAGGCTATTTATTTTCTAAGTAAGTACAATGAGGGTATTTGTTACAGAAATATCTTCAACCAATGTGCTACCATTTAAGTATCAGGCAATATTGATTAGCTTTTGGGAAAGTTAATTCCTAAGCAAGTATAACAAGGATAATTGTTACAAAAACATCTTCTACCACTCTGCTGCCAATTGACTATCAGGTGACATTAATTAGCTCTTAGGAAAGTTATTTCCCAAGCAGGGATAGCAAGGATATTTTTTACAGAAATATCTTCCTCTCCAAATCAAAAAGATATATGACTAAAAGACATGGGCTGGTCATGTAGAAAGCAAGGGGTAACAGACAGACACCAGCATGCATGCTATACTGATGCACCCAGCAGAAGGCTCTTAGCACGTTGGGTGTCCCTCTAGATTTATCAGAGGATGAAGACAATGATGAAGGCAATGTGATACAGTGCTTAGAAAGTTGACCTCAGGGTCACTAAGACTTGTATTTAAGCCCTATCTCTGACCCTTATTGGTTGTGTGATCCTGGACAAGTCATTTGTATTCTCTGTGCCCTAGACACCTCTCCAAGACTGTAAATCAAAGAACAAGTGAAGTCTTGCTTTGGTAAAGGGAACTTCCATGCCAGGAAATCTCCTACGCTGATGAAACCATAGACCTAGACTTATTTAAATGAACAAGATTAGTCTAGAATAAAAGAGCATGGATGGGTTGTCACCTGCACCTTAGAAACATTTTAAAGGATACACCATAGTGGAACATGCCCCAGACTAAAAACTTCTCAGGGTTAGATTATCCTTTGGCAGTCAGGAAATCCTGTGAACTCCTTTCTCAGAATCATGTTTTAAATGCATAAAATAAAGTACATAAGATTACAAAGGAAATCAATTATAATGAAAAGTTATCCAAGTTCATGGACTCACTGAAATCTTTCCATGGACCCCAGGTTGAGAACCTAGACCTCCAAGTCCTTTCCTATACTTCTAATGAACTGCAGATATCCTATAATCTGATCAAACTGGAGGGATATGCCACCCAACTGGCAGTTTTTATGAGTAGATGTGGGTTTTCTTGCCCATGCCTCTGTGTTCTGTCGGGACAATGGTACCAGGCAGCTTGGGCTGGTGATGCTTCTCACTACTCAGAAACATTGCAAAGGTTCCACAGGTCATATTATAGACAATGAGAAAAGCAATACATTTTCAGGGGGTATTACTGAGCCCTTCGCTATCAGGAGAGTGTACGGGACTGATGGCTTGGTATACTCTGCTTGAGTCAAAGGGCAGTCAAATGACTGGCCAGATTGTGGACTGATGGAACGATAAACAGAGTGATTGATGGAAGGCACTTTACACTGAGAGGAAAAATAGGTAGGCTTCAGAGGGCATATGTCTTTATCTAGCATTCCAGGGTGAGGAATTGCAATGAGTTTTGCTGTTTGGGGAATTTTCATTTTGCATTTTTTTGCATTATTTTCACTAAGCATTTTGTTGAATGTTTGCATCCTAGAAAGACTTAGTCTACATGAGATAAGATAGAATTTTAGAATCCCAGAGTGGAAATAGGCCATCTAGTCCAATTTACAGGTCAGCTAGCTGGCACAGTGGATAGAGCACCAGGCCTGGAGTCAGGAAGACTAATCTTCTTCAGTTCAAACCTGGTCTCAGACACTTACTAGCTGTATGACCCTGGGCAAGTCACTTTATGCTGTTTGTCTCAGTTTCCTCATCTGTAAAATAATGTGGAGAAAGAAATGACAAACCACTCCAGATCCTTTGCCAAGAAAACTCCAAATGGGTTCACAAAAAACTGGACACAACGGAAGCAACTGAACAATAATAACAAAAGCCCAACTAGTACCTAGAAATGAAGACCCTCAATAGCATGGTTGACAAGTGGTGTTTGAACACCTTCAACAATCGGAAACTCATTACTGGTAGAGGAAAGAGTGTTAGATTTGGACTTTGGAGGTCTAGTCTAACTTCCACCTCTGAGTCTTATATGCTGTATGATTTTGGATAAGCCTCAGTTTCCTCATCTTTAAAATGGTGGAGGTTGTATTAGGTCTAAGGTCCCTTCCCAATTTTACCGCTTTGGATAGAGTCTGGACTCGGGAAAACCTGAGTTCAAATCCAGCCTCAGACACTTAGAGTTGCCTGATCTTGGGTAAGTCGCTTAACTTTTGTCTGCCTCAGTTTCTTCAGCTGTAAAATAGGGATAATTGTAGCATCTACCTCCCAGGGTTGTTGTGATGATCAAATGAGATGATATTTGTACAGTGATTAGCATAATGCCTAGCATATAGCAGATACAATGTAAATGCTAGCGATGATTGATTATGATGATGAACAATGACTTTAGGGCCTCCTGAGGTGAACTGTTCCACTGTTGGACAGCTTTGATTGGACAGCCTCTTCCTCCAGTTCTTAGCACAGAGCTTGGCATAGAGTACGCACTATGTAAATACTTGATAGATTGATAGATTTTATATTTTTGTAAAGGCAGAGGAGGGAGAATATGGATTAGCATGCCCAGTGTGCTCAGCTGATGAAATCCCCCCATGGGAGAGGCTAGGGACCCTGATGGTGGATCAAGTCATGGAAGGGCCCTTCTCCCTGATTTAGATGTGCACCAACATCCTGGTTCCAATATGCTAACCAGGGTGAAAAGGAGTATTTTGGTTGGCTGTCTAGCTGGAACTGGAAGGGGGTAACAGGAGCATTCAAAAGCCAGTCACAGCCAAAGTAAGTCTTTGATTGTTCCTCTTTTCCTCCCTGATGGTGTTTGAGTCATTGTAAGCCTCTGGGTGAGAGGAGGCCATGGTCCTCCCCATCTAAAATGAACATGTGGCCTATGAATAGAAGCCTCTGTCCTTTACGTCATTGTAGTTGCTCTTTCCTGTTATAATTGAATTAATATGAAAGACAGCTATGTCCTTGTGAGTTTTGAGAGGTCAAAATGACAAGTCAGGAGAGGTCCATACTAGGTTTTGAAGCATGCCTGCTCAAGGTGACAGGAAAAAATGTGCCTCTCTCTTCTAGATGTTGGTGGGAAATGTTTTATACTTCTGTTCTTGTCAAATCTTCACAGTAAAATCCCTTTGTAAACATGCATTGATGTTAATTGATTAAATAATTAGTCACTAGTAGTTAATAGTAAGAAGAACATCCCAGAAATGGGGCTCAAGCCAATACCATTAAAAAAGAATTATCCTCACCCTGTGGTATTTTGGTAAATGTTTAACAACTGGAATTCAGAAAAAAAATGTACAGATGACATACTTTTAAGTTTAATCTGCATTATTAACATTTTTCAAGTCCAGACAACCAAGAAAACAATAAATCAAGACCTGATTTGGAGCATTTGCTAATTTCCAAAGTGTAAATGCTCACACAGATTAACAATCCTCTGTCTTGAGCTGGTAGAAGCTAGATCCAGCTCACCCCTGACTCTACCCCTTTGGGGGGTACCCTAGAGCTCTAATAGGAAAATGGCAGCCTAGTTCCGAAAACCTCTCATTGTGTGTATGAGTTAGAAGAATATGACCAGTTACCTCATGGATGTGGGCATTCTTTCCATTGGTACAAATTGCTCTCCACCCATGGCCTTAGGGTTTCTATGTCCTCCTATAAATTCTCCACAGGGGGTCCACCAAATATCTTGGGACCTTCCTCTTGACTTTGTATGGACATGGACAGAGCTCTCAGTATGTCCACTGATTTTTATTCACTTTTGCTTCATGGTCATACTTTTCCTTTTCCTGTGATATCCTTTATTTCCCTTCTTCTGATGGTTTTTTTTTTTGGGGGGGGTTATATATAGCAGACTGCTTGCAGCCACCACATCCCTATCTTTTAATTAGTATTACTATTATCTTTGTTGTTATTATTGACAATAATAGCTAGATCATATAATGCTTTAAGGTTTGCAAAACACTTTATAAACGTTATCTTAGTTGATCCTCCCAACAATACTGTGAGATAGGAGCTATTATTGTCCCCATTTTACAGAGGAGGAAACTGAGGTTGTAATCTGCCTGGGGTCACACAGCTAGTTTCTGAGGCAGGATTTGAACTAGGGTCTTCCTATCTCCAACTCCGTCACTCTAGCCATTATGCTACTTTTCTGCCTTTTGTTGCATCCATGGTCTTAATTCTTTAGGGACTATAGTACATATTCCAGGGCTCATGGCCATTCTGTAAGAACATTCATTTTAAAACTATTGGGTTCAAGTTCCATCTATGACACTACTGTGTGACCCTGGAGAAATCACATATCCTCTGTCCATTCCAGGACACTCATGTAAGTTGCAGAGAAGGTGGAATCTGCACTGGTAGAGGGAGGTGCTTCATATGGGAGTTCCATATAACAATGAAATCACAAGTCTGGTCCTTAACCCTTAGGTACTTCCCAGGGTTACTGTGATGAGAATGTTTTGTCAGTGGAAAAGTACTGAATGAATATGAATTCATAAGTGACTATTTCTTAGAACTGGAAGCAACCTATGAAATTATGCAATCTAGTTTAATTCAACAAGAATTTATAAGTACCTACTATGTCGAAGGCACGACACTAGGGACTGTGTATACAAAAACAAAAATGAAAGAATTCCTACCTTCAGAAAACTTTATTTTGCTGTGGGGCAGGGGCAAGGACAACATTTACAGATTTATAAATGCAAAATATGCATAAAGTAAATGCAAGGAATTTTTTTAGAAGACAAGGAAGAGTGAAAAAATGTGACCAGAAAATGGTCATGTATGTGAATCTGGATTTATAGATTTGTGAGCCAATCTTCTATGACAGATAAAGAAACTGAGACCTAGAGACTAACTTGTCCAAGTTCATGAAAGGAGTAAATGGATTTGAACCAGATTTTCTTCTTCTTCTTCTTCTTCTTCTTCTTCTTCTTCTTCTTCTTCTTCTTCTTCTTCTTCTTCTTCTTCTTCTTCTTCTTCTTCTCCTTCTTCTCTTCTTCTCCTCCTTCTTCTTCTTCTTCCTTTTTTCTTCATTTCTTCTTCTTTTTCCTCATCTTCTCCTCCTTCCTTTCCTCTCCCTCCTTTCATCATCATCATCATTATCATGATCATCACCTTTTCTTTATTAAATTTTGCACAACTGAGGTCAGGTTTAGCATTTCCAGAGAGATTTTTCTTCCTTGAGAACAAACAAATCCCAGCTCAACACAATCCAAGCCTTTCCAGGCATCAGGAACTGGAAAGAATAGAGGAGGAAATGAGGGTTCATTTGTTACTCCAACCATACGATGGGGGGTAGTCATTCTCAGGACAGGAACCTTGCTGCTGAAAAAGACTGGGTTAGTTTCAGTGGGTGTGTTTGGGAAAAGAAACCAAGAAACAAAGGCCTCAGCTTGAACTGACCTGCTCTTTGAAAGGGCACATTTCTGTGAGGGGGTCAATACCAGCATCATATATGATGGGTAATAAATTTGCGATTCACTGACCAGAAGCTTCAAATAACCAGGAGTCTTTTCAGAAACTGCTTTTCAAAATAAATCTCAAATATATATATATATGTGTGTGTGTGTGTGTGTGTGTGTGTGTGTGTGTGTGTGTGTGTGTTTGCTTATTTTTCCTGAAAGTTAATTTCCAAGGAGTCAATAAATCTCTAGGACAACAAGCATATTCGACAGAATCTTGGGCTTGTTATCAAGAAGACTTGGTTCTGAATTTCACCTCTAATTGTTTCTTACTGTGTGGCCATGGGCAAATCACTTAATTTCCCAGTGCCTCAGTTTCTCCATCTGTCAAATGGGGAGTACTACTTACAACTTTTGTAGTGCTATATACATGTCAATTGCTATTTTTATTCAATCAGGCTCATCTCCTATATCTTCATGTTCAGGCCCATCTTCATTTATAATTCTGTAGGGTGAGAGTTAGATGGTGCATGACTGTTTTTAATGGTCACCACAGAAGACCACAGGTACTAGATGAAGTAGGTTCACATAGGGAGGAAGTGTAGTATAGTGGGCAGAGCTCTGGGTTTAAAGTCTGACACTGATAATTACTTGTTTAGTTGATCTTTGGTAAGCTATCAAAACCTACCTTATCCTCAGTTTCTCAATTTGCCAAATGAGGGAAATAACAATTACATTGCCTACCTGGAGGGGCTAATGTGGGGAAAGCATTTTAGACTGATGATGATGGTGGTGGTAGTGATGATGATGATGATTCTAGCATGTTTGTAACACTTTAAGACCTGCAAAATGCATCACATATTACCTCATTTTATTTTCACAGCAACCCTGGGAGTTAGGTGCTATGATGATCCCTATTTTACAAATAAGGAAACTGAGGCTCAGAGCAGTTAAAGAGGCTTGCCTATGGTCACACAACAAATAAATGGGAGAGAAAAGACTTTAATTCAGGTCTTCTTGACTCTGGGTTGTGCACTTTTATCTAGTTCTCTCCTCTTCTCCCCCATCAGCTGCTCTGATCAACTTAAATTTACAAAAAATTGTTTACAAAAATTTAAATAAGTTTCCTTTAGAAACTCTTGAACAGAGGAAAGAGCAGAGAAAGGCAGGGAAGCAACTTCACCTGGGGCACAAGATGTGGGGATATCTTAAAACATCACTTCTCATAAATAAATGGAGCTTCAGTTCCAGAAAACCCAATTTTCTGGGTAAGGTTACCAAAATCAAAACTCTTAAAAAATGACCATAACATTACACATCAACAATAATAACTAGCTTCTGTGACAAAATACTGTCTAGTTGACAACCTCAATTAAGTAGTGTGTCTGTATTGAATCTGTAACAAGAAAAATTGTGAGAGGCAGGTTTGGTATTGTACATAGATGGCTGACCCTGGAATCGGGAAGAAATTCATGGATTCAATAATTCTACTTCTGTCACCTAATAGCTGTGAAATCATGGACACATCACTTAAATTTTCAGTGTACCAAGCACCTTTTTTAAAAAAAATGAATTTTATAAACACTTTTTGATTTCATATTATCAATATTTTTATTATATCCATATTCCCTCTGTCTCTGTCTTTCTCTTTATCTCTGTTGTTGTCTCTGTCTTTCTGCTCCATTGACTTTCCCTATAAGTTCATAGTTCCTTTCCCTATAAGAACACTTTTTATCTATTCTACATTCATCTGGTATGTATCTATTTATATAAAACATTGTCTCCTCTCATTAGAATATAAGCTCCCTGAGGGTCAGGACTGTTTGAGCTTTTTCTTTGAACCCCTAGCACCTAGCACAGTGCCTGGCATATAAATAAATGCTTACCAAATGTTTGTTGATCAATAGATTGATCCTGTCTATGATCTATAATATATTTTGTGCCCCCTTAGCACTGTGGAAACAACTATGCTACACACAGACTCTTTATGTGTTCCTTTGTCAGTGTCTTCTAAATGTTTGTTATGTCTTCTCTTCTTAGAAGAACATTAAGACCTGTAAGGTTAGAGGCAATAGCTTCTCTTTCCTTTGGGATATGGTGAAAAAAGCACTAGCTCTGAAGTCAATTGTCATTATTGTTCAGCCATTTTTCAGTTGTATCTGACACTGGTAAAGATCTTGGAGTAGTTTGCCACTTCCTTCTCCAGTGGATCAAGGCAAACAGAAGATAAATGATTTGCCCAGAGTCACACAGTTAGTAAGTGTCTGAGGCCAGATTTGAACTCAGGTCTTCCTGACTTCAGCGCCAGTTCTCTATTCACTGCACCATCTACTTGCCTTCTAGAGTCAGAGGACTCCATAAAAATTCATTTAAAGAAAAAAAATGAAGTCTGATACACTGTAAGTTTAAGTGGTCTTTTTAATGAGCTAGTAAGTGGTAGAGGTAGAATTTTAAACCCATGGCTTTCTTCTTGACTCCAAGGTCAGCCCTCTATTCACTATTCCACTTTACAGAACTAATATCCTGCCTCTGAAACTTATTACCTGTATGACTTTGGGCCAATCCCTCGACCTCCTTATGCCTCAGTTTCTTCATCTGTAAAATGAAGAAATACAATTATATGACCTCAAAGATCCCCTTGAACTTTAGATCTATGATCTTCTGTCCAACCCTTCATACTAGATCCCCCCCTGATTCATGGCTTATAGCATTAGATGTAACTCTCTCCCAGATTTCCCACCCTGGATCTCATCTCTTCTCACTGTGGTGGCTTCATTCTCTCTCTCTCTAGATTCTATTTCCACCCCAGTTGAATGTCCATTCAGAAGATTAGCTTCTTGAGAAAAACTGACTTGTTTCATTCTTTCCACAATTTTTAATCTTTCTTTTTTTTGAGACTTTATAAGTGGGGTACAAAATCTGACCCTGTAGGTGAAGGGTGGGGGGAGACAAGAATTTATTTAATACCTACCATTTGGCAGGCACCACTCTTTAAATATCTCATTTGATCCTCAAAACAACCTGGGAATGTAGGTGCTATTAATTTCCCCATTTTACAGTTGAGGAAACTAAGAAAGAGGTTAAGTTACTTGCCCAGGGTCACATAGCTAATAAGTGTCTGAAACAGGATAGGAACTCAAGCTCTCCTGTCTCCTGGCCCAGTACTCTATCAACTGTGAAATCTGTAGGATTTAGAACTGGAAGAGAGTTTGGAGGCCATGAAAGACTAATTTTTATTGATAATAGAACTGAAACTGACAGCGGTGGATAATTTGTGCAAGATAAAACAGGTGGAAGGAAGGCAGGAAGGGAGGAAGGAGGGAAGTAAAGAGAAAGGAAGGAAGAAAGGAAGGAGGAAGGGAAAAAGGAAAGAAGGAGGGAGAGGAGGAAGGAGAGGGGGAGGGAGGGAAGGAAGAAAAGAAGGAAAAAAGGAAGGAAGAAAGGAGAAAGGAAGGGAGGGAGGAAAGAAGGGAGAAAGAAAAGAAGGAAGGGAAGAAAGGAGGGAAAGAAGGAAGGGAGAAAAAGAAAGAGGGGAGAAAGAAAAGAAGCATTTATTAAGTACTTACTATATGCCAAGCACAGTGCTAAGCACTTTACACATATTATTTAATCCTCACAAACACTCTGAGAGGTAGGTAAGCAGCAGATGCAGGATTTGAACCCCAGTCCTCTGCCTACAAATGACATGCTCCTTCTACTGTGTAATCCTGCCCCCTAATCTGCTTCCTTGAATCTCTGAGAACCTGACACACATCTAGCCCTCACTTGAGGTGTTCCAACTGTGCACAGATGTACCATTTTATTTTCTCCAGAAAGAGATCTTAGGAGGAAAGTTTATGGCAATAGTACAGACAAGTTTCAGAGATCCCAAGTAAAGGAGAAAATATTGGAAGCAACATGAAAAAAAAATTAAATATCATGGAGCTACAGTAAGGATTACATAAGATCTAGCAGCTATTTCTTTGAAGGACTGTAGGTCTTGGAATACTATGTTCCATAAAGCAAAAGATCTGGGGTTATGAACAACAGTAACTTACCCAGCAAAGTTAAGTATAATCCTGAATGGAAAAAAAATGGACATTTAGCAAACTGAAAGACTTTCAGGTTTCTGTGACAAAACCCCCAAGATGTAAGGGGAAATTCAACATATAATATCCAGGAGAAATATGAGGTAAACATTAAAGACCAATTATTAAGGACTCAATAAGGTCAAATTATTTACTTTGTATAAAAAATATTAATACTACTCATGATTGCCATCATCATTTAGGTAGTTTGAAAGACAGGCTTGGGTTGAGCTGAGTATGAAAAAGTAAAACTGGGAGAGATAACAAGGAGTAATTATCTCATACAAATCAGGCATAAAAGCAAAAATTGACACAGAAGAAGCAATAGGAGGACGGAGGGCAATGCTGGAACCTTACTTTCATTGGGAATGGGTTAAAGAGGGAACAACATATTTATCTAGAAGGGTATGAAAGTCTTCTAAATTCAGAAAGAAATAAGAGGGCAAGGGGATAGGGTAGGGGAAGAGAATAAAGGAGCAACTTTTAGAGGGGTGGGTAGGTTGAGGAATAGAAGGGCAAGGGAGTGGGTAGAAGTAAAACAGAGGAGTGAGGAGAGATAGGGTAAATAGATTGAGAAGGATAGCCAGGAAAAAAATAGGGAGGAAAAAACACAAGTAATTGTAGCTTAGACTGTGAATGGGATGAATTTACCTATAAAATGGAAATGGATGGCAGATTAAAAATTTGAATTCAACAATATGTTGTATTCAGGAAACATTGTAAAAAATGAAAGATTAGACATAGAAATAAAATAAAGGGCAAGGATAGAATTTATTATGTAAAAAAGCAGGGATGGTAATCATGATCTCAGAAAAAGTTAAGGTTAAAATAGATTAAATCAAAACTGGAAAATGGAGAAACTGCACAATGTGTCAGCAATATTATTCAATTCTGTTTTAGACCATTTAAAACACCTAGACAGAATAAAACACCTGAGCATATACCTGCCAAAAAGGACACAGGAACCATATGAACATAAACATAAAACACTTTTACCTAACTAATGTTATCCCAATGAAATTGGTAAAAATTATTTTACTGAGTTAGAAAAAAAAGTTCATTTGAAAGAACAAAATAAAAATACAATTTTCAAAAAAATTAAACCAAATTCATGAACTTCAGGTTAAGAGCTTCCAGTCTAGGCTAACCCCATCATTTTCAAGATGAGAGAACCAGAGGTTATAGAAGGAGATGAGATTCACCCAAGGTCACAGTAAGTAGTAGCAAAGGCAAGGTTCAATCCCAGCTCCTCTAATTCAATCCCAGCTCCTCTAATTCCAAAGCTCAGGTTCTTTCTCCTCCAGCAAGAGATAAGTAGTGGGTGGTGTGGTATTTGAATTTATCTTCTCTAAATATCCTGTGCTCATTTAACTAGTCCTCACAACTACCATAAAGATGGGATAAGGGAAAACAGTATTTTCTAGAGTCTTCAAAGCCCAAAATCACATCACGAAATTAAAGGAATTTTTTCAGATCTTTTTCTTATTCAGATCCACAATATAGAGCTGAAAGTTTTCAAGAGTAAACTCAACATATATCATAGATGAAGAGCTGGAATAGACCTCTGGGGCCTTTCACTTTACAGGCATTTTACAGGGCAAAACCTAGTGTGTAGTGGTTAGGACACTGAACTTAACATAAGAAAGACCAGTAAAATGAGGATAGATTCAATGACCTTCTGGCCTTAACCTATGCTCTTAAAGCATTAAACCTTGCTTTTAGAATTTGCTTGCCCAGCTTAGACACAAAAATCAGCTCTCTATGAGTATTCGTGAATATGGGCCATGAGGAAAGGTTATAGATTCAGGAATAATGTTTCCTTTTCGGCATCTGAAATGACAGAAATGATCATCAACAAGTGAATATTGCAAAATCCCATTAGTGGGTGATTAGTCTCACCATCTTTTTGGCTACACCATAGGTTAGCCCACATACTCTGTGACACACTTGTGACTTCCCTCCTTGAAATATCCACAAAATTAGGGGTGGGGAGGGCAGGTGGCTCAGCGAGTAAGAGCACCGGCCCCAGTGTCAGGATGACCTGGGGATCAAATCCGGGCTCAGATACTTAGCATCACACCCAGAAATAACTGGCCGTGTAACCTTGAGCAAGTTACTTAACCCTGATTGCTTAAAAAAAAAAAGAAAGAAAAAAAGAAAAATCCACAAAATTGTGTTATCCTGGTTGCCCAATACCAGCATTATAGTACTGTTTTAAGAGTCATTTATTTCATTAACCTTTGGGGGTGGTAGTAGTGGTGGTCTAAGCAGAAGACAAATTTCACAAATTTTCCTCCCTCCTGAGATGGGAAATAGTCAAATCATCAATCTCTTTAAAATGCATGACATCACAGATGCATTATGATGGAATTAAAAGCTATAAATTCCCTCTCCCCCAAAGAAGTCTAGCCTTCATTATTGTACACATTCTTTTATCATTGAGATTTTACACCTTTACAGTATACTACTGTTCATTGCTTTCATTTTTTCCCAAATATCAGGCAAGCCTCAGGATATGTACACAGACATAGTCCTAATATCAAGTTTAAATGCCTTTTAGAAGATCCTTTTTGTTTGAGACCAGCAAAACAAAACTTTATTCAATAAGAACCAATTTGACTTATCTAATTTAAACATTTGCTCTGATCAGGGACCATTTGGTACTTGTTTGGTTGTGGGATTCAGTCTAATTTCTCGGGGATTATTTTTCTTGGGGCAAGGATGGGAGGTTTCCCTTTCTCCCAGTCCATTCATGGAGATGGGGAAGAAAAGGCGGGGGCTGGGGGTGGGAAGGGGGACTGGACTGTGAAATGTAAAGTCATAAAGCTCTTAACAGAGGGCTGCTTTTGTGATGTTTATATTCACTATTGCTCAGGTCTCTCTGTTGAGAGCCAGAAGATATTGTGTTGTTGTTTTTTTTTTTTTTAAGGTTTCTCTTAGACAGATAATTATAAGGAAAAGCCATTTTAAAAAGCATGGCATCACAGTGTGTGGATAGAGCCTGAGAATTTTATGTGTTGTAAAGTAACCTTAAGGACCAGATCTCCCTCAAAATTTTTTCCTTGGTTTTTATAGTAATTGCACAGACCAAGTGGATGACTATCCATTAACATTTTAGACTCTCCAGGGGAAGGGAGTATTATAAATTTGTAGTATCACTACACTTTTTAAACAGGCAACACTAATTCCCATTGTTAGTGTAAATGATTGCTGTTAATTTTTCTTTTTAAAACGATGCAGCACCCAAACTAAAATCTAGATAGCATTCTGCTGTGGCAAATATGCTTTAAATGTTAAAATGAGAAAATTGTGATTTTTAAGGATGTTGAATTTATCACTCCTTCTGGATATTGCAAAAGCATTAATATCCATGTACACACTGAAATCCCTTCTCTCCCTACCAAACAGTTCCCTGGGATCCTCCTGAAAAATCATAGAAGGAAACTGAATCTGGTCTCTTATCTTCCCCAGCTCCTATGAAAGAGTCAACTCACAGACTTCTGTTGCTAGGAACCTCTCTCTCTCTCTCTCTCTCTCTCTCTCTCTCTCTCTCTCTCTCTCTCTCTCTCTCTCTCTGTCTTTCTCTCTCTGTCTCTCTGTCTCTGTCTCTACCTCTCTCTCTCTGTCTTTCTGTCTGTCTCTCTGTGTCTGTCTCTGTCTCTTTCTGTCTCTCTGTCTCTCTGTGTCTCTCAGTCTCTGTCTCTCTGTCTGGATTTATTAGTGTAGGGCCAGGCCCCTGGTTAAGTCATTCTCCTTCCCATGGAGATGAGTTGTGATCCCTGCATAGGCCGGTTCAGCCTAGCCTGGCTCAACTTGCCTGTCATATGTTGGGACCCAGAGTGTTTACAATTTCTTTGATTTACGCCTTCCAGGTGTTCATTTGGAAAACATCTCGGCATTGGATTTACACATTTTTACAATATATTCATGGCATTGGCAATCTTCATATTTATAACATTTGATATGCCAAGAAGGCTTAAAAAAAATTTGTCAAATTCCCCCCCCTCCCCTTTTTAAGTTGCGGTTTTGATGTAGGGTATTTGATTGATTTCATTTGCAAAAGTCCCTAGTGCACGCACACAAGAGAAAGGAGGAAAATAACTATTAGAAGAATTACCAGAAAGTTCATCTTTCAAACTAACTCATTTTTGTTCACCCTTTTCCTCCAGTGTTTTCAGTTGCTGTCTGTGCAAGCTTTAAGAACAAATCCCCATCAGCATCTTAGGACAGTGTTTGCAAAAATAGATTCTCTTCATCAGAACTGATTCCACAGGTTCTTAGACTCAACCTGAAATGAATGTTGATTTGAGAACTTCCCACCACCCACACAGCTGGCTATGGTACCTTGGATCCTGCTGTTTTAAATGATGCCACACTTCTCAGGATTTGAACATAGGATTGTTTTCATTTTTCCTCTCTTCTGTTTAGATGTTTGGTTGTCAATTAATTTCTAGCATTTGATAAGGGTCTCTGGGATGCAAGGAAAGAAGAACACTCCACAAAAATGGGTGCTGAGTTGAGATTTGTTTTTTAAAAAATTAACATGCTTTTTGCTTATTGCCTAGAATTCATTGAGTTGATTCTCTTCATTTCCCTTTTGGGGCCTCAGTTTCCACAATTGCAAATGAGAGGGTTGGATTAACTTGAGTCAAAGAACCCAGCCAGTTCTAAAACTCCTCTGTCTATTCCATCGAAAGGGGTTTCTTAATTAGCTGAGTATCCAATTTCACTGGAGTTAAAAACTCTTCATTTATGTTGAGCATCCCAGTATAAAAGCTAATGCACCTATTTGTGTACCGTTAAGCTATGTATTATTTGGGAGAATTTTCATATAGAATAAAGAAACTTTAAAAATTTAAAAACTATTATTTCCCTCTTCCTCCCCAAACAAATAAGTCATCCTAACCCTAATATCATAGATTTAGATCTGGAAGGGACCTTAGAGGTCTTTCATCACAACTCCCTTGCTTTACAGAGGAGACAAATGAGGGTCTAAGAGATGACAGTGAGATTCAGTTACCCAAGATCATGAAGCTAGTAAGTAAATGGCAGAGCTGGGATTTCAAACCCATGTGCCCTGATTCCCAATCTGGGCTCTTTGTACAGCCCCATGGCATTGTAATGCTTCTGCTAGCACTACTCCATGATCTATATGGATAGACCATCAAGTCCTGACAAAGGACTTGCTTTTAAAATTCACTTTGAGAAAGTTGGTATTGTGGGCTGCTACTGGCCTTTTTCCTCCCAAGCCCCAGGGAAGACCTTGTTTTCCCCTTCTTTGCCCACAAATGTCAGCATTAATAATTTAGGGGAACAACCCCCAGAGTGCAAAAATGTTGCAAAACTAGATCTACTTAATTAAGCAATAGGATGATTTGAGCTTAAATTTCCCCAATATTGTCTCTAAAGTAAATCCTTTTGACTATTTGGTAAATTCAGATTTTTTTTTTCCTGAAGTCACTATTATTAAAAAGGGGAAAAAAATTCTAACCTTATAAAGAATAGTATGATCCTCCCCAATACAGGCACATTTTGCTAATTTTACATTTGAAAAAGGAAAACTGTTTCATTAAAAATTAATTTTGTTTGTTTTTTCAGATGAGCCATAGGGATATAGGATGATTTTTTCTTTTTATCACTACCTTTTTAGATGATTCTTTTAAAAAGTAAATGTTTTCAAAGACGATAAACAAAAAACCTTGCCTTCTCAAGAGGGAGATGGAGAGGGAGGGAGAGAATTTGGAAATCAGTTTTAAAAACAGTTATTGAGAGTTGTTTTTACATGTTGAGGAAAAATAAAATACTAAAGAAAAAAAGACAATGATATAAAGAAAGTCCTTGCTTCTGGAGACTAGCCACGAAGACAATTCTTATTATATTATCTCTATAGCTAATATGAAAAAGAAATAAATCTTTTTAAATGTAAAATTTTTTAAAGTCCTTTTATTTCTGAACACAAGGACTCACCCTTTCCAGATATTGGAGAAAATGCTTCTTTCTAGCTTGCCATCAGTTCATTGATAAACAGTAGGAGAGACAAAAATGGTAGAAATTACCATGTCAATGCAAAGAAGGTCCACGTTTCTCACAGCCAAAGAAGACAAAATTGAATGAATTCAATATGTGTTAAATGCAGAAATAGAATTTCACAAACCATAAAGAGCCATGCAAAGGTATTTTAAATTTATGATTTACAAGAGCCGTAATAATTAGAATTTCAGCAGGATGCCTACAGAGACGCCTTGGTGGGCACAGATTTAAATGTCTCTGTGTGCCAGTGAAACACACTTAATAGAATTTAATTCCCAAGCTCTTTGATGACTGGAAAACTGTTGACAACACCGCTTAGCCGAATTCGATTGATTTATTCCAATGTTGCTTTAGTCTATTCCGGAGAAACAGGTGACTTGGGAAAAGACAGCTTTGTGTGGTTAGTAGGTTTTTAATTTTTATTTTAAATAATGCAATGGACAAAAAATTATTGTCATTTTTGAAGAGCTGAAATCTAAAAAGGTAAGAATTGGCCAGGGACCGACTATGAAATGGCTAAGCAGATTAGTAGCCTTACTTTTTAACATGTAAACATCTGAAACCCGTTTCCTGTTTAAAAAAAAAAAAGCGTCTAGGTGGATGACCTCAGGCAGTTTTTTTGATTAACAAATGTGAATTGTACGTCTTGGTAGAAAGGGGAGAAAAGAGCCCATGCTTGGTGGTCTTTCTACAGTCTGTATATGGGAGAGAGAGGGGAAAAAAATACAAAAAATAAACTTTACCTTCTCACTTTCAGGGTGGGCAATGCCATTTCTATAGTGGGGTCCTCGGTTCTGGGAAGTGTTAGGGCTGTCACCGCAGACAATCCCCACCGTGTGGGCTTCCATAGGGTCCGAAGGAAAACAATCTCTGCATTCCCAGTCCCTTCGAGTCCCTATCTGGGCGGCAGATTCAGACAGCGCAGGTTCATGTCGCTACTGTCAGATTGGACAGGACGGCGCTAATTTAAACCAGGGCCTGCCCCAGCCAGGCTCCGCAGACCAGGGAAAAGCCGGACAAATTGGCGGCTTTCAAAGGCTTGTCTACGCTTTCCCGGTTTCAAAGGACCTTAGGCGAGAGGCACCAGCTGCGGCGTGTTCGGCATAAAAGAGCTGAACACTTCTGGCAGATTCTGACAAAATACATTTTATAGGGGTGTGGGTTAAAATGTGATATTGGAAGTGAACTTTCCAATCTAGTGCTTTTAATGATAATAGTAGCTGGGTCCTTTGAAATGTTTGTGTCTTTCATTTAGAAACATTTTAGTTACATAACGAATGCTAATAATATCAAACACCTTATAAGGGAAAGGGTCCGCCTAAAATCAATCGGATCATTCCAATTTTTATTTTTGGAAGAGAAAGTTGGCTTTTGGATCCATACGTGATTAGAGCTTCTGTGATCTCAGACAAGGTCACATCATCTGCTTGCGCCTCTCTTTGCTTATTTCAAAAGTCCGGGGATTTTGGAAACTGTAAGGTTCTATCCCATTTTGAATCCTGAGATATTCATGGTTTGGGTCTCAAGCTATACTTGACTTTTAGAAGAATGGTAATCACTGGGTCATCAATTTAAACGCTAGAAGGGGTCTCTCAGTTCATCCTTTTCCACCTCCTTGTTTTAGAAAGAAGGGAACTATATCCCAGAGAAATGTAGTGGGCCACCTCAGCTTACCAGCCTACTTGAATGGGCATTTAAAAATATTAATATTGTATTTTAAATGGGGTTTAAGGTAACTGTGAAACTTATACTTTGGGGGAAAAGATGAGATTTTGCTATTATTTAATTTTCATAATAAAGCAAATGAAAACATATGATTTTAAATAAAAACTTCATAAAGTTGTGGGACAATGTACAAGTGACTTAAACTTTCATTACTGCTCTCTAAAACTCTCTAAAACTCTTAACTGCAGGGCCAATATGCATTGGTAGTTTCCTCTCTGTGAGTTCCCTACGCTAATGAAACCATAGACAGGTCAGACTAAAAATTTCTATCAATATCTAGCTAGCTAGCTAGCTATCTCTCTATCCATTGTCTATTTATCTATCTTTTATCTGTGCATCTATCCATCATCTATCTATCTATCTATCTATCTGTTTGTCTGTCTATCTGTAAAGTGTCAAAATAAAAATAGCTAATATTTTACTTTCATCATACCATTTGATTTTCAAAAAAAAAAAAACAAAACCTTGTTACATTAACAACCCTTACAGATGTTAGGTAAAGATCCTCATCTGTAAAATTGAGATATGTTACATTAAGTTGTCAATGTAACATATCCCCATTTTATAGATAAGGAAATGGAGGCTGAAAGAAGAAACAAGATGTGCCTCAACTTACCACCCCATTGAACAGCCATTTTTAAACATCAATATTTTATTTTTCAAAAATATGGTTTCCTTGGGATAACTGCCCTCCCTCCATGAGCTTGTTTGTGGTTCCTTTGTTTTTTCTTCTACTTTTCTTTGCCTTCTAAGCCAACATTTGCAATGAGAGGTTAATGAGAAAACACCAGGATGGACAATGGCAGAGAACTGTCTTCCCAGCCCCCTCTTTTCTAGAAATGCTGGTGTGTTTGCCTGCTCCCACTGTGAAATCGGAGCTCCCTCAGAGAATACAAAGGCAACAGCTACCAGTGCCCTGACCACTGCTACTCAGAGCTAATTAGGATGCCATGAACCTATCGATTTAGACTTGGCCTTGACTTAAATCGAAGGCTTTTCCCACCTGAAAGCTACTGAGAATAAGTAGGTTATAAGAGGATGTTATAATGTGGTTGGAAAGGGTGGGGAAGGGAGATTCAAACTTGTGATTTAAAAACTTTCAGTGTAGAAACTCCCTCCATCAACACAAATAAAAAATTTGTCCATACCTTTAGTGACAGGGGGCCCAGAAAAATCTAGTTAGCTGTGGTCCTGCAGACAGTTTATTTCAGAAGCAGGATGGGAATCCAGGCTTCCTTGTCTCTACCAGTGGCCTTTTATCTAGACTAGGAGGGTGTTGTAACACGACCTTAGAGCGAAGAAACTCTAGGGTCAAGTCCTGCCTTTGATACATGCTAGTTGTGTGGTCATAGGAAAATTATTTACCTTCTCAGGGTCTGAAACAGTCTTTAATGTAGGTGATAAAGCAGGCATTCTTAACCTAGGATCATTGAACTTAAAAAAATACTTTTATTGCTATATTTTAATATAATTTACTTCCTTTGTAATTGTGTGTATTTTATTAAATGCATGTAAAATATTATTCTGAGAAGCCATTCATAGGCTTCACTAGAGAGTCAAAGGGTGTAGGCAGCTGTGGGCTGATAAAAGTTTAACAACCAGCTCTCCATGGGAAGGGGGGAGGGGCAATTACTTTTAAAAGTCTAGACAATTAACAAAACAATAAATTTAGCTTTGATTTGTAGAGGAAATTTGCAAGATGTAAACACTCACACTGAAAATTTAACAATCAGTTTCTGTCAAGCAGACCAAGATTACTCTGGCACTCCTGAACCCAAACCTTTCATAGCACAGGTGAGGACATTGAAACCCAGAGAGCTTTTGTTGTTGTTTTGTTTTTTCCCCCTAAGGTTGCACCAACAATCAGCAGTAAATGCCTGGATTTCTACCGTTACTTGCTGACTGTACTATAGAATAATTGTGCTTGTACTCCCCTGACTCCCCATATAAGTGGCTTGCAAACCTGAAAGTTCTATATAAATGTGAGTTTTCACATGGAGTTTCAGGGCAGAAGAAGCCTTAGAGATCATCAAATCCAAACCCCTCTTGTACGGGAGGAAACTGAAGTCTAGAGAGGTAGTTTGCCTTTCCCAAGCCTAGAAAACTGATTTGTAGGGTCTTGAATTCTAGATCCCAGGCCTCTATTTTCTAGTTCAGTCAGTATCTCCTCTCTTCTCATTTTGAGATTTGGGTCTAGAACCTCCCTTCCTAGTCAGAGAGACTTGTCTGGCATGCAAGCTGGCCTTCTAGGGGTATCAAAATGAAAGGGAAGATGCCCTAGAGGGTCATGTTATGACTCCAAGATCATCTCATCAGATCAACAATCACATACTCCCCTCCCTGTGATACCCAATTGTTGACTTGTCTCCAACAAAACTAAACCACCCCCTTTGCCTGGTATGACTTAATATACAACTACCACCCCAACTCTGCCACCTCCCATCAATGACCTCCTCGGACTTCAATAACCTCCTGTTCTCCAGCCAGACTTAGAGTTCTAACTTATCCGTGATATGGTCACTAGCAGAAACTGCACAAAGTTTCCCTTTGGAAATGGAATTTTCTAACTCATTTAGAAGTTCTTTCTAAGTTTCAGTGGGTTTTGAATCAATTTGCTGAAAATATTCTGATTACTTTGCAAAAATAATTGATTGACATTAGGGAAGATGCAAGTGTGCTAATGAATTTTAGCGAAATCTTTTGAAAAACTGGTGGTTGGTAGTGAAAGATGAATATTATGGCTTAGTACCTTTGACTGGTGATTTATCTCTTCCCTATGGATACACATATCTTTGTGATGTGTCATTTCTAAAAAATTAAAACAGCCACTACAACCAAGTATTTAAAAACTCCCAACTTGTAATCAGTCCTTCAAATTGCTGTATCACAAAGTTGTTTTTGTTTTTTTGGAGGCAATCAGAGCTAAGTGACTCGCCTGGGGTCACATAGCAAGTAAATGTCAAGTGTCAGCCTAGATTTGAACTCAGATCTGCCTGACTCCAGGGGTGGTTTTCTATCCACTGCTCCACCTAGCTGTTCTTGTATCAGAAAGTATTAAGCCAATATTTTAAAAAATAATAGAAGATCTAATTACACTATTCTTTATAAAATTATTATTAATAAATCCATTAGCATGTAATATTATAAAATAATTTTAAAATATAATAATTGTGGTTTAATGAGAACAAATTATCATGTTAGAATATTTTTGAAACTATTTCACATTATCTCATCTTTTTAAAATATGTATTTTGTGTATTATATCTAATTATTAATCCAACAATATACATATAATTTGTAAATAAGTAAACATACCTATATTGGAGATATATGCTCACATGTTTTTTAACTGATAGGGATATGTGATCAAAAAAAATTTTTTGACCACTGATGCAAACATCAGAACGTAAGGGCTTGACTGGGTGAACTTCTACTTTTTTACAGCTGACATCCTTGATACTCAGATAGGGGAAAGAGCTGGTCCAGCATCACCTTGGAGCGGAAGCAGCCTGGTCTGATGTTTAGAATTTCTTTAACCCCCTTCCCCAACTTCTTCCCCATCTCCCTACCCCAAATGCCTTTCAACTACATGGGACTGCAGTCCCCTGCTCAACAATGTGGTTGCAAGAAGAAAGCCCAAGCTCTTTATCACTTCCTGAAATACAAATCAACACTAACCCAAGGACTAGTTATCCATGTTCTCCCACAGTGGAACCAAATTCAGATAGAATCAGGGGACCACTAAAAAGCACATGAGAATCCCTGCAGTCTGCATATTGACTCAGAAAACCACATATTCACATTATCTATGTTCAATTAGGTTTTTACTTATTCTGTTAAGTATTTCCCAAATACATTTACACTGGTCCTGCTTGTGTTGTGGTTCTCTCCTCTACAACATTTAAGTGTTGAGATTTTGTTGTTGTTGTTGCTTTGCTTTTTAGAGGGTGGGAGGGCAATTGGGGTTAAATGACTTGCTCAAGGTCACAAGACTAGTTTGTGTGTGTGAGTGTGTGTGTGTGTGTGTGTGTGTATGAAGTGTCTGAGGCCGGATCCAAACCCAGTTCCTCCTGACTCCAGGGCCGGTGCTCTATTCACTGCACCACCTAGCCACCCCCAAGTGTTGAGATTTTCATGAGAGTCAGGCAATGGGAGGCAGACAGTGTATGCCAAAAGACCTGAGTTTAAGTTCCAGCTTGGACACTCACTATCTATGTGACCACTGCTCTGTCACTTCTTGGTGTCTTCATCAACAAAATGAGAGAGCATAGATTTAAACAGGAAGAGAAGTGGAAGTGTATCTAGTCCAGCTCCATTTTAGAGATACGAAAACTGAGATCCAGAAAAGTGGGTCCATAAAAAGTCCCATATATCATTAAATTCTATGATAAATCCTGATATTAACTTTTATTCACTATGTGAATTTGCTTAGAGAACTCTCTTTAAACTCTCTGTGCCTCCGTTTTCTCATCTGTAAAATAGGGATATCCTTTCTCCCCCACAATTTAGCTCAGATGTTTTTTGTGAGGATCATATACATTAAGGTACAAGAAGTGGCAGCTTGTGGAAGGGACAGTGGATAGAACACTGGATCTGGAGTGAGAAAGACCTGAGTTTAAATCCAGCCTCAGACACTAACCAGCTGTGTGATCCTGACCAAGTCACTTACCCTTGCGTTTCCCAGTTTCCTCATCTGTAAAACTGGAATAATAATAGCATCTGCCTCCCCGGATTGTTGTGAGGCTAAAATCAGATAATATTTTAAGTGCCTTGTAAACTTTAAGATACTATATAAATGCTAACTATAGTTGCTGTTAACCATAACATCACCATCATCATCATTATCATCATCATCTTAATCAATATTATTACTCTTAACTACCCAATGCTATGGAAAGCTGGGATATTATTCTCCTTTTCAGCTCAAACTGTGTTCTATAAAGTTGGTTTTGAAACCAATGCATCCCTTTGAGGTAAAGATGTTGCTTGTATCTCATGCACTATATTAACTCTATTAGCTTTGTATGCCACTATGTCTGGTGAGGTGATGAAGTCGGGATTAGTCACTTACCCAGCCTGGGCAGGGAGAAAGCTAAGCACATTCTCGAAAATTCTCTTTTAACTGACATTAAAGGATGGAGTGGTTTTCTGACAGCCACATGGACTCTTCTATTTGTGGTCCCACTATTATAGTTTAGAACTGGAGCGAATCTTAGTCTTTCTTATAGAACCACAGAATTTCAGAATTTGCAGGGCACTTGGAGGACATCTAGTCCAACCCATAACTAAACAAGAATCCCATCTATCATGCCTTCAACAAATTTTCCTCTCCTTGAAGACCTCCTCTGAGGGATGACTTACTGTTTCCCAAAGTAGCCCATTCCACTTTTGGACAGCTCCAATGGTTTAGAAGATTATCCTTTACATTGAGCCAATATCTGCCTCTTCCTTCACCTTCCATTCATTGCTCCTGGTTCTGCATTCTGGTATCAGACAGATAGATGTACTCTAACTAAATTGTGGGTACAGATTGGGTCAGTGGCAAGTGTAGATTTTCATGGGCAACCTGCTGTTTTAGGGTGAAGGTCATAGGGTCACAGATTTAGAGCGAGAAGGGGACATAAGGAGCACTGCTCTCTTTCGTTTTATGTAATAAGGAAACTGAGAATGAGATTAAATGACTTGCCCAGGGTCACCCTGCTAGTAAAATTTGGAGGTAGTATTTGAAACTCAAGTATTTGAAACTCAAGTATTTGAAACTGACTAAGATACGATGCAAGATGCTTAGATCCTATTCTAAGATACTCTGCCATTGTGTTATCCACTGTGCCACCTAGCTGGCAAGAGAGAATGGTGCAAATATAATTTTAAATAAAACTTATTCCAGGTCAAAATGATTTAATTTGTGAAACATGCTTAGCAGTAGGCAGGTATGAACTTTTCCCCTGTGTATACTCTTGGGGCTTCTAATGGGAATAGTGCCTAGAGTGTTGAACTTTATATCAGGAGAAACCCGAGGTCAAATCCTGCCTCAGACACAAAGTTGCTACAAGTTGCTTGACCACTGACTGCCTGAGTTTTCTCATCTGTAAAATGGGGATAACACGAGCACCTATCTCATAGGGTTGTTGTTGTGATCAAATGAGATAGCACATGGAAAGCACTTTGTAAACCTTAAAGTGTCATGTAAATATTAGCTATTATTATTAATATAGGACTATTTTTAAAACATTGGCTTAACTTTATAAAATATTGACAAATGTGTTTGTTTTTGTGTTGAGGGTCAGGATGGGGTTATAGATAACACAATAAAAAATCCATGCCCTCAGTGAAGAACTTACCCAGTGAACATTTGCTTCTTACCTATCCAATCTGCTTTGTCACAGGTAATGAAGAACTGAGAGCCACTGGTGTTTGGACCAGAAGATGTCATGGAGAGCATCCCTGGTCCTGATTCAGAAGAAGGTTCTCATGGTCAGACTTCTCCTACTGACCATGACTTTTTGGTTAATGAAATCCCCAAGCCTGATACATGAACTAAGGAATGATGCAGTGCCAACTGTTTCCCTTGTAGTCAAATCTTAAAAAAAAACACTAATGGAATAAAACAAGCATTTCTATAACATAGTACAATTTAAAAAAAGATGATTGCACATGAAACTGCAAATTTACTATGCACAACTTGCTCTTCCTTTCAAATATAAAACTAACTTGTCATGCAATTAAGTCAACTCTATTATTACCGAAATATGACTGCCAGCTCCCTGATTTTACAAAAGAGGAAACTGAGGCCAAGAGGAAAAGTGTCTTGTCCAAAATGACATAGATTATGAGCAGCAAAACCAACAGTCAGATTCAGGTTTTTTTTAACCTGAATCAAGGGGTCATTCTATTATTACAGCTTTCTGACATCTACATAGTATATGCATAAATGATCTTGCAGCTCCAAGAATCCCTAATCTACTTCTAGGCACTTCTCAGGTATTTCCTACAGGATGCTTCCCCCCCACACCCTGCCCCGGTACTTACATACTTTCAAATGGTAGTTTCTGTGTGTGTGTGTGTGTGTGTGTGTGTGTGTGTGTGTGTGTCTGTCTCTGTCTGTCTGTCTCTCTCTGTTGCTCTGTCTCTCCCCATCTCTGTCTCCTTTTTCTTCAACTCTTTCTCCCCATCTCTCTTCTTCTTTCTCTTTCCCTCCTTCCCATTCTCTCAATTTCTCATCTCTCCATCTTTCTCTTCCTCTCCTTTCTCTCCACCTCTCTTTTTTCTCCCCATCTCTCTCTCACTTTCTCTTTCTTTTTTCCTTTTTTCCTCTCTCTCCCTCACTTTCTGATATATCTCTCCCTCTTTCTCTCTCTGTTCTCTATCTTTCATTCTTTCTTTGGTTCTCTCTATTTATCTCTTCTTTCTATCTCTCCCCCCCTCTCTTTCTGTTCTTTCTTTTGTTCTCTCCGTTTCTCTCTCTTCCTCTCTTTTTGCTCTGTTTCTGTCTGTCTCTCTTAAAATTACTTAAAAATCATAGTGGTCTTCTTTGTGGTAGCAAAGAGCTAAAAGCAAAGCAGGTGCCAATAATCTGTAAAACAGCCGGGGGGGGGGGATGCTGGATGAGTATAATGGGATGTTACTGTGCAGCAAGAAATTATGATTTAATGGAAATCAGAGAAACATGGCAAGAATTGTATGAACTGATACAACAGGAAAACAGCAGAACCAAGAGAACAAGACACATACTAACCACGATGATGTAAATTACTGAAAAGGAAGCTGAACTCTGAGTTGTCAAGAGAAAAAAAAACAACAATGTAGCTCCCAGAAAAGAAAGAATTAGACGCATATGTGTCTTTGCTCATGGCAGAGAGGTGTTTAGACAGAAAGATGCACACATTGTCATGCACAGTTTCTATCTCAGATTTGTTGTTATTGTTGCTTTATCCCAAAGGAGAATTCAACCTGAGGTGAGGTGAGGAATGATTATGCTGTGATGAGGAAAAAGCATCAATTATATGTATTTTTAAAAATAATTTCTATCACTGTATGCTTCTATGTTTATACACATGATATATCCCCACATAGAATGTAAGCTCCTTGAGAGTAGGGACATTTTCATTTTTGTTTTCATATTCCTACTACTTTTTAAAATAGAACACTTCTTAATCTTGTCTTGAATAGCACTGAACTGGATTGAATTGAATTGAAGTAAATTGAAATAAGTTGAATAGAACAATCAAGAGTCTCCTTCCCTACAAATTGGGGAATTGTGCCATTTTACAGACACAGGCTGTGTAGCCTCTGCTGGGCTAACCAGCCTCTGCCAACCTGTCAAGCCCAAGCATTAGTGAGAAGCCCAGGTGGCTGTTTCTTGGGCTGCCCTGTGAGGTTCTCATAACAAATGACATACTAGACTGCCCCCCACCGCAAAGCTGGGCTTGCCGGCCACCCACCCTCTTTTCAGCATGTCCCCTACCCAGCCTCTGGTTTGTGTTGTGTCTATTTGTCTGTTTAGACTGAAAGCCTCATGGGGAAGGACCTCATTTGCCACTTTCTCTAACATCCAGCCCTCTCTCTGTACTTAAAACGTTTGTGTTACTGGTTGTATAATGATGCCAGCAGGAACAATAAACATGAGGGATCTAAGGGCTCTGGGCTTCTAACTCAGCCAGACTCACAAAGCCGATGTGACATGCAGCAAGCTGCCTTCAGTCAGTTTCTGCATTAGGAATCCAGGGGAATGTAGACTAGACCTACCTGACTGCGTTGTGGTGAGAAATAATGCAGAATATCAACTGGGAAACATCCTACAAGTGTGAAAAGTCCTAGCAAAGAATGCTACAATTACACTGATAGAGTAGAAATGGCATTGGATCTGGGCTTGTGAGATCTGGAGTCACCTCCTAGTCTTGAAGCTGACTACCTGTGAGATCTCATAAGCCATTTCCCCTCTATGGGCTCCACTTCCTTCATCTGTAAAATGGGCTTCTCAAATGAGATATTCAAAGGTGTCTTTGAGGTCCGAAGGTCATGATCCTATGATTTAGATTCTAATCCTAACCCTGCCGATGCTTTCCCATGTGGCCTTGGACACTTTGCCTACTCCTCTCTGGTCTTTAGTTCCCTCATTTGTAAAACCAAGGGGTTGGCCTAGATTAGTTCAAAGATCCCTTCAGTCCAAAGGATTCTAGTCTCTCTGGTAAGATTATAATGGTCTTTTTTTTAGCATGTTATAATCACAGAATACTTTACAATTGTTAGTTAATCCACATCCCCAAGGAGTCAATAGTGGGCTTTACTCAGCTTTCTGGATAGAAATATGGAGACGCAGAAGCATGGAGAGGTCAGACAATTTTGTCAAGGTTATAGAGTTATTTCAGCCACAGAGTCCTAGGACTAGAATTCAAGGCTTTTTGCAAAGCCAGGACTTGATCTTTATACTCACTGTCCCACTGTTGTTTCTCTAGTCTTCCTGTGAAATTCCCAGGAAGTTCATCATCATGGAGGAGCAAGCAGGACCTAGGAGCTTAGACTTCAAACTACAAAGGGACACTTGGAAGTTGTCTCATCCAAACCCTTCATTTAACAAAGCGAGGCCCAGAGAGGTTAAGGAGGCTCACTTGAAGGTCACACAGGCAATATCAGCCGAGCCACAGTTCAAACTCAGGTCTTCAGATTGCAGATACAGCAATATCTACACTGCGTTGTGTTTTATCCCTATTCTACAGAGGAAAACCCTGAGGTTCAGAGACAGGAAGGGATTTGCTCAAGAACACTTCCTCCATATTTCCATTACTCTGTGATCTCATAGCCCTAGACACTCCCTCCAACTTACGGCTTTGGCCATCTTCTCATCCTGAATGCTTCTTGGCCATGTCCCAATAGAAGATCTATCCCAAGCACTGGAAGCCTTCCTCTGTGTCTTTTTAAAAAATTCTTTAGAAAGAGGGCAGCAGGGGCAGATGGGTGGCACAGTGGATACAGTACTGACCCTGAAGTCAAGAGGTCTTGAGTTCAAATCTGGGTTCAGACACATATAAACTGTGGGAACTGTGTGGCCCTAGGTGAGTCACTTAACCTTGATTGCAGAAAGAAGGAAAGAAAGAAAGAAAGAAAGAAAGAAAGAAAGAAAGAAAGAAAGAAAGGAAGGAAGGAAGGAAGGAAGGAAGGAAGGAAGGAAGGAAGGAAGGAAGGAAGG
>NW_027185771.1:10883150-10909617 GCF_028583685.1 Petaurus breviceps papuanus
GGGAAGGAAGGAAGGAAGGAAGGAAGGAAGGAAGGAAGGAAGGAAGGAAGGAAGGAAGGAAGGAAGGAAGGAAGGAAGGAAGGAAGGAAGGAAGGAAGGAAAAAGAGGGCACTAGAACACTGGTCTTAGAGTCAGTAAGACCTAGGTTCAAATCTTGCCTCAGATTCATGCTAGATAAATGACCCTAGGCAAGCCATTTAACAACTAGGTACCCCATTTTCTTCATCAGTAAAGGGAGGGTGTTGGACTTGTTGATTTTTAAGGTTTTCTCCATCTAGAGGGCTAAGTGGTGCAGTGGGTGGAATGTTGAAGGTGAAGTCAGGAAGACCTCAGTTCCAAACCAGCCTAAGACACTTACTGTGTGACACTCAGAAAGTCATTGAACCTCTCTGTATACTTCAATTGTCCCATATGTAAAATGGGGGTGATAATAGCACCTATCCTCTAGGGTTGTCATGAGGATCAAATAAGAGAATATATGTAAAGCACTTCGCAAATCTTAAAAACTGTATAAATGTCAGTATTATTATTGTTATAGCTCTAAATCTATGATATATTGAGGTTTAAGGTGTGCCCTGATTCATAAACAAATAGCATCTTTAAATTAAATCCTATTGGTTTCAATTATTAAGCATTTATTTCCCCCTCACCTCCCAAAAAGAAAAACAAAACCTTTGTAATAAATAAGCAAAGGGACACAAATTTTATTACTGATCTTAACATCTTAAAGACAGGGACTATTTTTTTTTTCAAAAAAGAGGGGCATGAATAAATGAAGAAACTCCTGGATTCAATGACCTACAAAGGCCCTTTGAGTTCCAACATTACCTATGTCTATATTTCTAATGATAGATTCAGGTTTATGAAACCAAAGC
Organism: Petaurus breviceps papuanus; assembly: GCF_028583685.1. Classification (NCBI taxonomy): domain Eukaryota; kingdom Metazoa; phylum Chordata; class Mammalia; order Diprotodontia; family Petauridae; genus Petaurus; species Petaurus breviceps. Next base: position 10,884,026 of record NW_027185771.1, read on the forward strand.
ACTGGGGGGAATGAGGGAATGTGAGGGAATGCAAGGGAATGAGAGAGAACAGGATGATAGGGTGGAAAGTTAAAATGATTGGGGCAAAGGATGCATTTAGGGTAATGACAAGAAATGGAGGATGAGGCAGAGTGGGGACCATTACCAGCCTCCTTGGAAGTTCTGGGTTTAGTGGTGGGAACTATTAGAAGAAAAGATTCAGTGTGTCCCAAAAGATGCACTGGCCAGTTGAGCTGCCTGAATAGGTGCCATTAGGTGATGAATTTTTATTGTTTGTTTTTTTTTTCCTTTTTTGCCACATTTATGACTTATGTCCACTTACCTAAGTAAATATCTGCTATCTTCACTAACAGAGGGGATAGTCATTCTGATAAACTCATACATCTTTGGAAGTATTGACACATTGAAGTACAAAAATGATTGAGAGGTCACATATCATAAAGCATAGAACACTAAACTCAGAGTTAGGAAGATCTGGTCCCAATGATGCCTCTGTCACCACAAGTCAAATTTTGAAAATAAATTGTTCTGCTCCCCATATAAGTAAACTATGCAGTTTTCTTCTGCCCTCTGTGTGTACCTTCTGCCCCAGCAAAACATCAGAAGTAGGCAGAGCATAAAAATTGTTCTGAAGAATTGGCTCTGCCACTTATCAGCTGTGTGTGACCCTGGGCAAGTCACTTTACCCTGGAATAATAGCCCCTCCCTCTCTGGTTTGTTGTGAAGATCAAATGAGATAATATATGTGTAAAGTATTTGGCACAGTACCTGGCTTACCACAGTTAAAATCAGGCCTCAGATACTTACTAACTGGGTGACCCCTGGCCAAGTCACTTAACCCTGATTGCCTCAGTTTCCTCATCTGTAAAATGAGCTGGAGAAGGAAATGGCAAACCATTCCAGTATCTTTGCCAAGAAAACCCCACATAGAGTCATGAAGAGTCAGACATGACTGAAAAATGACTTAACAGCAACAACAGCCTCCCTTCTGTGTGGCTCTGTGCTGGGCTCCAAGGAGTATTCACTTTTTCAGAATCCTTGCCTCCACCCTGAGAAGCTATGTCCCTGGAGCTTCCTTACCTCAGTGGATCTGATTTCTCTAGAGTGTGTTCCTCAACATTTAATTTAGATGTTACCATGAGCCCCTGCTGTTCCGGAGATGCTGCTTCCTGTAACGACGGGAACTCTAGATCTTCAGATTGCTCAACTTTTTCAAAGTCATAACATGGTCAACAGAGTGGAGAGAAGAGAGAAAGAGCTTTCAGGCATCCTTCTCACTGGGGTTTGATCACCACTTGACTGAATGGCTCACAATTAGCTTGTTGGCTTTTATCTGTGGCCCCCCAAAAGCACTTTTAATTCTTCTCAAATTAATTAGGTCCTTTTTTGTATCTAATTTACAGTTTTGATTGATTGATTCAAAATTACTTTCTGTGATTACTAGGAATGAGGGTGGGATACCATCCTTATAGTTGCATGTTCCAAGGCCCCCTACATTCTGAAATTCTTTGTTGTGAGTGTAATGGGGATCGTTTGTGTGTGCAGAGTGCCTCTGATGCTGTCTGAGGAGGACATAATGGAGAATATGGCATCCCTCCACATGGAAGAAGTTAAGAAAGTGCTTCCAGGATAATCATGATAATGTATATGGGAAGTACCCAGGAGAGAGGGTAAGTGATTAAATAGAATTGTAGTGCTAGCCCTTGGCTCCCTAACAATAAAGGAAATTCAACCTGAGGGTTCAAATCAAAAGCAGCAGAGAAATGAGACAACCCACAACCTTCTCAGAGTAGACTGGTCACAGAGAGTGTGTACAGGGGTATCAATCGAGGAGGTTATGTTGAAAAGATTGGAGCCAGATCTTGGTGGGCCTTGAAGGCCAGGACAATGAGCACCCTATAGGAACTCCCTAAGGCAAAATAACTAATTAAAAGTAGACAATTTAGGGAGTATTAATGATAGAAGTCCTCTACAGTATATTTTGATTCAAAAGTCTTATGTTGAATTTTGGCCCAACATGTACCCCTTTCTTTGGACTGCCTTCCACCTTTTGATGTGAGCTATTGACCACAGTTTCAAAAGAGGTTAAAACTATGAGGTCATTAGAATCTTATAGAATCAAATAGACCATCAGAACAGAAAGATACCTTCAAAAACAGAATATCAGAAGGACCCTAGGAGATCATCTAAGGCCAGATGCCATTTTACAGAAGAGAAAATACTATTGTCCAGAGAAGGGAAGTGAAAGGATCAAAGTCATCCAGAGAGTTAAAGGAAGTGTTTAGACTTAAGTCCAGGTTTCCCAGCTCCTGGTCCAGCCCATATTCCACTACACTACCCTCCCTTCGTCAAGCTGAGCTAATACATTTCCACCATCACCCTATGTCAGACCAATGCTATTTCCTTTTATTATAAATAGGAATTAAAACTCAAAGGGGAAATCTATCCATAATATCCCCGCCATTGGCTTTGACATTGTAATCAACGTTTTTCCTGAAAAAATGTTTATCTTCCAGCAAAGAGGTGCTAATTTTATCTTGCCCCATTGACTATCTGCTCATGGTCCCCTTTACCATGGAGAAAGATAACAGGAGTGTATTATATTATCTAAATACAGGATCCAGCGAGATCAAACAGCATAATGTATACATATGCCAAAACTGATTGAGAAGCTATTGGTACGGACTTCCGTTCTCTTAAGACTGCCTTTCATTGATAGCCGCACTTGGCCATTTACATGAAAGAAACTCAAAGGCCTCTGTTCATGCCAGCTGATTTCAATGATATCGAGAAGCTTAGAAATGGGGATCCAAAATAGATGTGCCCTTGTCACCCTTGTGTTTAGCTCCCTCCCATAGGAAATGGCGGAAGGCCAAATGCTCATACTCTGGAAGCTCCATGAGCCTTGATAAGAGTCATGTCCCTTTTATGACTAAGCAATGACATTTAAATGTTTAAAGTAGAGTCAGAATGATGCATGGACCATCAAAACCAGAGGTTCTCTTTCTTTGTCCCAAGCTCACTTTCTAGAGTTTCTGAGGTTACGACTGTGTAATTCTTTATGAGGAAATGAAAGGTGAGGCAACATGGTGTCATGGAAAGAAGGCTGACCTGGGAGCCAAGAAACACAGAGTCAAGCCCTGATTCTGCCATTAAATCTCTACATAATTTGACACAGACATTTTCTTTCTGTGTTCCTCAGTTTCCTCATGCCTAAAATGAGGGATTTGAGCAATAGGATGTACTTCAAAAAGCACTGGTCTTAAAGTCAGAAGTCCCAACTCTAATGATTATAAACTATGCTACCCTGGGTAAGCCACTTAAGATTAAAGTGTTCACCTGCAAGATGGCAATATTAATATACTATTATCTCACAGAGTTTTCTATAGAAAAGGTACTTCATACTATAGAAATGAAAGGGTTTTTTTCATAATTATCACCCTTAATTTTCTTATTTTATACTTGATAGCATTTAGAAGTAAATAGCACCAGGAGAAATTACTGCCCCACCTTTATTTTGGGTTTTTTCCCCCTATGTAATGTTCTGGAAATTTTAGTGTAAGGGCATAAAAAGATTTATTCTTGTAATTTGATAAAAGTGGTGAGATGCACTCTCCTTCTCTAATTCCTCCAAAAGCCTCTTTAAGCCAACCCCAATAGCAGATAAAGTGATGGTGATAATTTGAACATTGTTTTATTCCCACATGATTTTGATTCCTTCTGCTAGAATAGATCATTCTATGTTGAAACCTTCCAAGTTCACATAGTCTTGAAGTTAAGAGTATTTGGGCATGGCAATGTCTTCCAAAGACATTATGTTTACATGTTAATGGGTCAGGGTTCTGCCCGGGAGATGGCAGGTAATAGTTGTGTCTATGATGATGGCTGCTTTCCAGCACCATTTATTTGTTCAATTCTATTATTGTTAATACCATCACTTTGTTCTCATCTTTTTCAATGGAGATCAGAGAGAAATAATCCTGGGACAAGTCACTATCTTGTTAACATTATTTCTTAATATTCAGTGTTCTATACACTCCTGCAAAGGTACAAAATAACCATTTTCTATAGTTGAATAAAAGTATCAGGTTGTAAGCTTATCTTCTGTCACTCACTGATACAATCCTGGTAGCCCACAGTACAACAGGAATGATATGTTTCCATGTAATTCCTCTGTTAGATTCCTATAATTTGAAAGTCTTTTGTGACATTTGACTTTGAGATTATACAAATTTGCTATGGTAACATCTTTTTTAAATGTTAAGTTTTTACAGATCACCATTGTTTGGGTGATTATGGACAGCAGTTCAATCTGTGAAGTCGGTCCATTTCCAGTACAGATTATTGCTTAATGTGTTTTTTTCTTCATCCATTGGCTCAATGTGACCTCCAGACACAAATTTAAAACCTCTTCTCTTGGTCTGCACATTTGTGGAGTCTCAATGACATTTTAATGTAATTGGGAGGTTATACAGACTAAAGGAGCTGTTTGTTATGTTTTTGGTTAAGTGGATACACATTTGATATTATATATTACATATAATAATATTACAATATAGTATGTAATGTATTACTTTTAATATATCAGATATAAAACATATATAATGATTCATTTGTTGGTTTGATTCTCTCTTAAATTTAGAAGTCATATTCAGTTTTATTGAGGAGAGATGATAATAGATCTAAGCTATGCAGAATCATAATGGCCTTGGACTGTCTCACTGAAAAAATGCCATGTTTTATATTGACTCTACTTGACATTATTGTGCTGTTGGCATGTCTTAAATATAAAATTTTTCCATGTAGGGGCGGCCAGGTAGCACAGCGAGTAAGAGTACCGGCCCCAGTGTCGGGATGACCTGGGGATCAAATCCAGGCTCAGATACTTAGCACCACACCCAGAAATAACTGGTCATGTAACCTTGAGCAAGTTACTTAACCCCAATTGCTTTAAAAAAAAGTTTTCCATGTAGACATATTTGAAACACTCTAGCCTTCTCACTATGCTTTGTTATATATTATATATGTGGATGTGGATTATTATTATTGAGGTTTATGGGGTGTTCAAGGAACAGTAGCACCTCTGATGGAAGGGCTTGTCGAGCCCTTTTCAGGGCTTCTCATCTACCTTTGGTGTCCACCTGGCACTCAGCCCACGGCTCCAAGAAGCTGTAACATGCACAGCGGCCATACCCTGGTAAAACCATCTGGGAAGATGGTGACTAAACCATATTGAGGCTCTCAAACCCATAAGTCAGTTGAGGAGATATCTATCCAAAGCGTGTAAAAACTTCCCTTGGCTGGGTGTCTACCCCCAGCATATAAAAACTTCCCTGGTGGAATGGGCAGATGAGAACAATTTGTTCCAATGGCCATGAAGGCAGCTGAAGCAGGTTCTTTGGCGTGCTCAGAGCTTGGTCAGATAATTGAAGACACAAGGTCATCCACTATATCCTGGGTCATCAGAAGTCATCTTGACTTTTGTGTTGCCACTGGGTTATGATGACTCTGGAAGAAAGAGTGAGGCTGATGACTGTGTGACTCTGCTTCACTTAAATCCAATTTACATTCGAGTCTAGACGTCACTCTGTGATGTCATTGGTCCTCTTTGAAAACAAAGGACAAACAACAACAAAGAGTATTACTATTAGTCTGGACCTGTGATCTCATGGGAATAATGAATTCCCTGGTGAGGAAATTCCCTTTACCTATGTAGATTGTCAGCAATTTTTTTTGGAGGGGGGAAGGCAAGGCAATTGGGGTTAAGTGACTTGCCCTAGGTCACACAGCTAGTAAGTGTCAAGTGTCTGAGGCTGGATTTGAACTCATGTCCTCCTGACTCCAGGGATGGTGCACTATTCACTGTGCCACCTATATAAAATTGTGCAAGCAATTTTACAACTCAAGAAAGCTACCCGGGGCATTGAGAAACCAAATGACCTGCTGAGGGTCACACAGTCAGTATGTGTCAGAGGCAAGACTTGAACCCTGCTGGTCCTTACTCTGAGGTCAACTCTTTATCATGTTAGTGAAACCTTTTGGGGAATGTTAAGTATTTCTCAGCTATAAAATGAGGATAATGATGCTTGATCTCCCTGCCCCATGGGGTTGTTGTGAGGAAAGTTCTTTGTAAACATTAAGTGCTATTGAAACCACTTTCTTTTTTACTATCAGATATTTTTTTTAAATCGATGCAATTCCCTTCTCACTAGAAGTGGGCTTAAGAAGCAAGGAAAATCTATCATCCTTAAAAGGCAGTTTTATGATGATCTGGGGAGAAAATATTAATTCTGCTGAAAGAGAAGGAAGTGATCCTCAATCTCTTTCAGCCTCAATTTATCCACCTGTACAAATGGGCATAATAACACACCTCACATCTCACATGGCTGTTACGACGTTCAAATGATAAAATGGAAGCAAAAGTATTTTCAAATAGACAAGAACCATGTAAACATGGATGATTGTTATTGATAGTACCATTATTATTGCTATCTTATGACAAAAACTGTGCAGGAAGGATCTGCCAAGTCTAAGGATCAACCAAATTAGATAGAGGAATCAGAGCTTTCCAGTTGAGGAATAGACATGAAATCCTTGAAACTCACTTGTTGTAATTTTAGCAGTGATGTAGTAAGGTGGATAGAGTGTTGGATTTTAAGTCACTGAGTTCAAAATTTGCCACAGACACTTCGTAGCTGTGTGACAATGGACCCTGGGCTTTGATGGCTCCAAAGATTATTAGGGCAATTCAAAAAGAGACCTTGTTATTGCTATCTTGATCATTACCAATAATGCTAATAGCAATATGAATAAATTATATTTGCTTTCTTTTGTTTATTCATTTTGTCGTTCACTTCCAAGCCTTCCTTCAATTCCTCAAACTGGAGTGGAGACAACAAGGAGCTTCTTCATGCTTGTACTAAGGGAAGGACATGTTTTGGTTTTATGAAGGCTTGATCCAGTCACAGCCTCTCAGGGCCCCAGGCCACCCTTTAGGATTCAAAATTGCTGATCGGGTGCTTGATCTCCATTGGTCCAAAGAGGCTCCTCCAAGGTAGTTCCCTAAATTAATGAAATCACAGACAAGGTCCCCTCCACCCACCAAAATAAAAGTCAGTTATCATTGGAGGTGGGGACTATGACCCCATTAGGCCTTGCATTTCCCCTGTGTCTAACAGTGCACATTGCATGCAGTAAGTGATTCACAAATGTTGGGTGACTGTTGGCTGAATATTAAAACAATATTGTAAATAAAGGCATGAAGGCTGGAAAGTGTAGGCTTGTTGGTGAATGACAATTAGCTTGGAAGGAGGACAAAGTGTTAACGATATTAATATTTAGCATTAATATAGCAATTTAAGGTTTGCAAAAATCTTTACAAAACTTATCTTATTTTCACAATAGCCCTGGGAGATAGGTACTATTATACCCATTTTACAAATGAGAAAATTGAGGCAGATATGTGTTAATTGATTTATCCAGCCAGATCTGGTCTTAGGTTAACCTTCACTCAAGGTCTAGTGCTCTATCCACTGAACCACCAGAGACAACTAGGTTAAAGTAAGTTAAGATCTTGTCCCAAATTATTTCTCTTAAATTTCCTCAGTCCCTCTTCAGTTCAGACAATGAGGCTGGGTGGGAATCGTTATTTCTAGAGTGACAAAGTAATAGGTTAGGAACTCTGGCCATCAGGAGAGCAGGCATCTAATTGTAGCTGACATTTGGTGGGGGGGGGGACCATTTGGGCATATTTAAAAGAAATAGAGAAAAGAGTGGCAGTGCCTTTAGACCACACTCAAAAGGCTGCATTCTCAGGGTGCTAAAGTCTGTCCAAAAGCTAGTTTCCCTATGGGTCTTCCTGTATAGCCAGGCTCCTTAAAAACTGTCAATGTTGAGAATGGCAGTGATTATTACATTCATATAAATAAGAATTAGCTATCTCCCGTTCCTGGTATTCTGAACACACACACACACACACACACACACACACGTTTCCATTTATCTAATTCCTATTCATTTTATATGACCCAATTCCAACTTTCCCAGAAACCCTTCCTTTCTTGTTCTCCTAGACACAAGTGATCTCTACTGGCTTCAGTCTCATACTGCTTTGGTCTCTTTCTACACTCTTTGTATCCTATGCTTTCCAGTACACCATTTCCTCTACTAAACTAGAAGTTGCTTGAGGGTCTTGGTATCCCTCAGTGTCTGACCCACTTAAAATTGTAACCTCAGTGCTTAATAAAATGATGAATGAATGAATAAATGAGTTCCTGCTCCATAAATACCAACAATATTCCATTGAAAACAAAGGGAATAAAATTCTCCATGGTATGTAAGAGTGGAGGGAGTCAAATTATCTGACTGCCATTTGTCTTAAATCTGGGGCCATTTTTCCTGATGCTTTGGGCCTCTAGTCAAAGACTCAGACACAGCTACAACATCTGAGGCTTGTTTCCTGAAATGGAAAGCTGTCTGATGTGGTGGGTGCTTAGTTTGGGGTCAGGAGACCTGAGCTCTCCCCCTGTCTCCACCACAAATGAGCCCTATGACCTTGAACAAGCTCTTTCACCTCTGAATCCACATTTTCTTAATGACAAAATGAGGGGGCTGCACTAGGGTATCAACAATGGCTTTCCCCATTCTGACATTTTGTGTTCTAAAGTCTCTCCTGACTCTGATATTCTGTGTTCTATGATCCCTTCTAACTCTAAGACATTTTGTTTTCTGAGGTCCCTTCTGGGTCTGACATTCTGTATTCTAAGGTCCTTCCCATCACTGATATTCTCTGTACTAAGTACTCTCCTAGTTCTCACATTCTGTGTTCTAAGGCCCCTCCTAACTCTGACATTCTTTGTTCTAAGGTTCCTTCCAGCTCTGACATTCTGTTCTAAGTCCCTCTCAGCTCTGACATTCTGTATTCTAAGGTCTCTCAAGCTTTGACATTCTCTGTTCTAAGGTCCCTCCCAGGTCTGACATCTTGTGTTCAAAGACCCGTCTAAGCTCTGACATTCTATGTTCTAATTCCCCTCCCAACTCTGGCATTCTCTGTTCCAAGGTCCCTCCCAGCTCTGACATTTTACATTCTAAGTTTCTTCCAAGTTCTGACATTCTATGTTGTAGACCCCTCCCAGCTCTGGCATTCCCTGTTCTGAGGTCCCTCCCAGCTCTGATATTCTATGTTCTAGATCCCTCCCAGCTCTGACATTCTCTGTTCTAAGGTCCTTTCCAGCTCTGGAATTTTAAGATTGTAGATATTTATTTCCACTGTAAATTATTATGAGCCTCAGCTAATGCCTTGATTTTTTTTTATTGTATTAAGAAGTCATTAATGTGAGTTGTAAAAGTAAAATCACCCTAACCATCTGCACCAGATTATTGAGAACACAGAGGAGACAGGGTTCCTGCTGCTCGGCTGACAACATGAAGGCTTAGGATGTACATATCCCATAGACTCAACCACTGACTGGAAATGCACATAGTATGGAGCCTCCCCATTGAGAATATATTTGCTGGGGGTGGCTAGGTGGTGCAATGAATAGAGCACCGGCCCTGGAGTCAGGAGGACCTGAGTTCAAATCTGCCCTCAGACACTCAACACAAAAACTGGCAGTGTGACCTTGGGCAAGTCACTTAACCCCAATTGCACTCAAAAAAAAACAAAGCAAAAAAGCAATACCCACAGAAGAGAATATACTTGCTGATCTGAAATTTAGGACAGAAAAATGAATGACAGAATCTAGTCCCCACATCTAGGCCTTATTTTATTGGAACTAACCCTTTCCACTATTCTCGATGTTCATCTTCATGTTTAACCCCATTGCTCAAAAACCTTCAATGACTCCCTATTACTTGCCAAATGCATTCTTCATAAGAATCATTGAATCTAGAGTTTGAAGATACTCTTGGGACCATCTAATTTAACCTCCCTTCCCAGAATTTTAAAGTTCAGACTCTTGTTCCTGGTATATTTCACATATTCTATGCTAGAGACAAATTGGGAAACTTACTGTCCCCCTGCACTAGCATCACCCTTTCTTACTTCTGGGCCTTGGCTTCTACCATTTTGAAATCCACTCCAATTTCCTTTGGCTTTCCTTCACCCACCTCTGTGCCACATCATCAAGGAATCCCCTCTTCTGCCACCTCCCTCCAACCTAGAGAGTGATGGGTGATCTCCTCTAAATTCCTGTAGCGTCTCCTGTCTCCTTTGTATCTCTCCAGAACCTTCACTGTATTCTAATTTGCATTATAGATATTCACAGAGAAGTTCTCTTTCTTACTAGCTCCTTGGGGGAAGAGACAATGGTTTATGCTTTTCTGTGTCTTCACCCCACCTAGCACATATTAGGAGATTAATAGATATTCATTGAATAGGATTGGTGGATTATTCATAGTTACTAATGTAATTATTATATATAGGCTCCAGCTCTGATGTTTGGCCCCTTCAATGACCCTTCTCAGAGGCTCAATGTCCTTCCGTGTAAAAGAAGGGAGGTGGAATTTGATGATCGCTTGTGTCCTTCCTAGCTCTGACATTCGAAGATCCTATAATCCCATGAATGTTCTTCTGACGTTCTAGGACACAGTGGTTTTAATAATAATATTTGAATGCATTTTGTAGCTTCTTACATAGTACCAGATCCCCACTCATTCCCATCTACACACAAGCTGGCAAACTTTCTTGGCTAGTTTGCAGTCATTAGCAATGAACGCCACATTTTTATTTATCTGGGTTAGGACACATCTGTTTATCATATAGCCCATGTCAGATAAGAAGTCTTTTCCTTTTTTTTTTTTTTTTGATGAAAGATCCCCGCCAACGTAATTTGCTGCAAGGCCCAGGAATGTGGTTTTTAAATCAGTGTCGTGTAAACTCCATCGGGTTAATCCTGCACATCTGAATTTAGATGGAAACCAACACAGAAAGGGCAACCTTACAAATTCATGGGGGTTTTTTATCCCCTTAACCATAGGAGTGTTATGGATGAAAGCTCAGGGTAGAGGAAAGAGGATAGATCTTGGAATCTGAGGAACTGGGTTTGAATCCTGACTCAGCTACTTACTTGGCTGTGTGACCTTGGCCAAGTTATTTTCCTTCTCTGGGCCTCCTTTTCTTCATCATTAAAATGAGGGTCAAGGACAAGATGACCTCTGGGACCCTTCTCCTAAATCCTATGATCAGAGGATCAAAACAATCCCCAAAGACTGGCTTCTCCTGCTTCCTCAGGAAAGATCCCCTTGCTTGCCCCCTTTCAAAAACAAAGAATATATGGAAACAGACCATTGTCCAAGCAAACAATGTCAGCCCCTCAGAGCCATACATCTTTTCCCTTGCTCCCTATGCTTGCCCTGGTCTGTTCTGCTTTTATGGAAAGACTAGGGACCTGGGGAAGGGACAAAGATACACACACACACACACACACACAGTGGGCACTTCTTCCAGATGTTTTGCATTAAGAAATCTCCGGCAACCCTCAATTAAGAGCCAAAGGAATCCTCCCCCTGCCCCACTGATTCCTCTCTGCAGCATGGATGATAGCAGTTTTTGATGAAAAAAGGATGTTTGTTAGAGGGAAAGGGGGGAGAGAGAAAATCCTTAATCTACTTGACAAAGCCACAAAGCCTAAACCTGGCAAAACGCAATTAGCGGGCTAGAGAAAGCCTTCGGAAACCAGTTTCTGGAAGGGGAGACAGGGAAGGGACTGGGCACAACACTACCCCACCCCACCCCCGGAGCAATACCTGGAGAGAATATTTATTTCTGGAGTTTGAAGTAATCAAAGCCGGGTGGTGAGTTGGCAAGCACCACAGAGGACCCCCTCTCTCCCTGGTTATCTTCCAGAGCACAACGGGTAAGAAAGATGCATTTCCAGGAGCCAGGGCAGATAATAAAACCCAGCCCTGGGTCTACCACATGTCTTGAGCATCTTCCTTCAATTTAGAGGCACAGAGCGTCTCCTGTATAGAACTAGAGTCATAAAATTATTCATTGAACATTAGTCTGTGACAGTTTGGTCTCAGGAGGCTGGGATGGGCATTTGAATCAGGAAAGTGCTTTTATTCTCATAGACTCATTGGGATCAGAACTGGAAGGGATGCTAAAGTAAGGAGTATTAGAGTTGGAGGGGACCCTAGAGAACCCCTCATGTCATAGAAAAAGAAACTTGAGACTCAGAAAGACAACATGACTTGGATGCCATCACACAGCTTCTTAGAAGGAGGGCAGGGATTACCACCTCTGGGCTAATCCCAGGGCTCTTCCCTTACTCAAACTGCCATTTTCTTCTACCAAGATAATTTTCAGCATTCTACTGTTCTCTTCTGTCCTTTTTTTTCTTTCCTTCTTCTTCCTTTAAATGTTCATTTCCAGTCCCTGGAAACATTCCTCCCTTGGCTAGTCCTCAGACCCTTTGCCTATTGGCAGACTTGACTTTTCTCCCACCCTGTCCTGTTTCTTCTGAAGAGTGTGCCAAATAACCTTTCCTGTTTATTTCCCTGTTTTCATAAACACAGGCTTGGGTTTTCAATGCAAGGGACCATGGACAGTCCCAGGAGTGCCGTCTGCTGGCAGGGTCAGGTGGTTGTCTCTGATTCTGCATCTCATCTACGGGTTCCAAAGGACCCACTGGGGAGTCAGGGGACCTAGGTTTGAATCCTGATTTTTCCAGTCACTAGTCACTGTCCCACTTTGGATCTTACTCCTTCCTCTCTACAATGAAAGAGTTGAGTGTGATGTACTCTGGGGTCCCTCCTGATACCACACCACATGCTGCTGTGTGTTCTTGACACGGAATTACCAAATCATTGGCTGTGATCCTTAATTTCATTAATCTCCTCTGTAAAATGGGTATAATAGGAGCTCTATGACCTTGGTCAAGTCATTTTGTTTCTATGTGTCTCAGTTTCTTCAACTGTAAAATAAGGGGATTGGACTAAATGACCTCTAAGAGTCTTTCCAGCTTTAAATCTATTAAGGAAGGAAAGAGAATGAGCATTTACGAAGCACCTGCACTATGCAGAGGACTTTACAAACACCTTATTTTATCCTTACAACAACTCAGGGAGGTAGATGCTATCTATTACTATCCCCATTTTACAGCTGAGGAAACTGAGGCAGGCATTAAGTGACTTACCCAGGATCACACAGCTAGGAAGTGTCTGAGGCTGGATTTGAACTCAGGACTTCCTGACTCCAGGTCTAGCACTCTATACACTGTGCCACCTACTTTTAGTTCCTCTCCAGGTTGTCTTGAAGACTCAATTAAGATAACGTCTATAAGGCATGTTGTGAAATTTGAAGTATTTTGCAAATGTTGGTTAATCAGTTGGTTAAACAGCTTGAATACCCCTGATGATGGGTGGTTCATTACCCATCCCCTACCCCCATAGGAGTTTATGCACTTTTTATATCAGTAGGAAATGTTTCCTTACATCCAGCCAAAATGTGTCTCTTTACAACATCTACTTTTCCCTCTTAGTTCTATCTTCTGAGGCTAAACAGAACAAAGAGAATTTCTTTTCCAGGTCAGCCCTGCAGACACTTGAAAATGGTCATCACAGCCTCCCTAAGCCTTCTCTTCTCCTGACTATGTATCCCTACTTCCCTAAATTAATTATTATATTGTCTGTCTTTTAAGACTTTCCCATCTTCCTGGTCATATAGTTCAGTTCATGTCCAGCTCTTTGTGACCCCATCTGGGATTTTCTTGGCAGATACTGGAGTGGTTTGCCATTTTCTTCTCTAGTTCATTTTTACAGATTAGGAAACTGAGGGAAACAGAGTGAAGTGACTTGCCCAGGATCACATAACTACTAAGTATCTGAGGCTAAATTTGAACTCATGTCACACAAAGTGTTAGCAACAGAGTTACAACCAAAACTTGAGACTGCTGATGCCTAGCCTAGAGCTCTTGTCACTGAACCTTGAGTTAGCTAGGTAGTGTAATGGTTAGAGCCTTGTACCTGAAGGCAGGAAGACCTGAGTCTGAGACCTGTCTCAGTCACTGTGTGCTGTGTACCCCTAACCTGTCTTTACTTGTTTCCTCATCAGTAAAATGAGGGAATTGGCCTAGAAGATGTGTAAGGTCCCCTCCAGCTTGAAATCAATGAATCTGTGAATGCCAAGGACTTCTCACCCAATAGAATCAAAAGAAGTTCACCTGGGAAGCCCTATATAAGTGATTCCTCTGACTTCAGGTGGGTAAGAGCAGGAGGAAATAGGGGAGGGGCAGATTGTGTGAAGAAAAGAGATGGTCTAACTCATGGGGGATGTTTATTTTCCTTCAAGGACCAGTCTCATACATTTGTTTTCTATCCTGGGCATCTTAAAACCCTGGCGTCTCCATTACACCCATTTAAATTGTTTGCAAATGGGCAAGGGAAGAAAGGCCTGGGCTATCTAGCACTTGTGATCTGATGCCACCCATTAAAAGTGACACATTTCCTATAAATATCTGAAGGTTAAGGGTCTCCTTCTATCTGTAACGTAGAGCAGTCATCCACTGCAGATGGGTTAAGACCATCCCATAAAAATGCTCATACTAATACTAAAAGTTTATATGAATATTTTACAGTTTGCAAAGCACTTTATATACTTTAACTCGATTGATCATCACAGTAACTCTGGGGAATAGGCGATACTATCCCCATTATGGGCAGCTAGGTGATGCAGTGGGTGGAGCACTGGGCCATAGTCCTAAGTTCAAATCCAGCCCCAGACACTGACTAGGTGTGTGACCCTGGGCAAGTCACTTCATCCTATTTGCTTCAGTTTCTTCATCTGTAAAATGAGACAGAGAAGAAAATGACAAACCACTACAGTGTCTTTGCCACCAGACCAGTGCCATTCTTAATAACCCATCCAGGGTCAAAAAACTAGTGTCTGAAGTAGGATTCAAACCCAGGTCCTCCCATTCTTCTTCCTGTAGTCTATCTATTCTACCATTATGCATATTTGATGCATTTTTTATGTTGAAAGGAGAATTAAAACAGAGAATTTCATATTTGGAAGGGATTTGAAAGGGTTCAATATCAAGGTTGAAAGGAAGATTAGAATGCAAAGCAGGAAGTGCCTTGAGAACATAACATGTTACAATTACATCGGAGCTTAGGGATGAATGAGTCTAATCCTTTCATTTAACAGATGGGGAAACTGAGTCAGAGCAGTGCAGGTACTTGAACCTAGGTTTATGGATTTTTTGGTTCACTATTCTTTCTGTGCTGTTCTTTGAAGCTTCCATTCATTGCTCCTAGTTCAACTATCTGGGACAAAGATAGACACAATGTAATCTCTCTTCCACAAGACAGCTTTTTGAATATTTGGACACAGATACCAACTCTCCACCCCTCACCCCAGGTCTTCCCTTTCCAGGGTAAATGTCCTTAATTTCTTCAACTGATTTATCAATCAATCAACAAGCTTGTAATAAGTGTCTACATGTGCCAGAAATTGTGTTAGGTGCCAGGGCTCCGGAGACAAAATAAAATGAAATGGTCTCAAGTGTTGGCAGATCTTTTCCACTTTTCATCTGTTTGTTGTTCTACTTGTACTTTTATCTATATACTCCTGAGATGATCAAATTTAATTGGTGTCTCTCAAGTTTTTTATAACCTTGATTTTTCCTTCCATTGCTTCTTGCTGCTTTAAGAGGTAACATTGCTCACCATCTTCCAACATTCTCCTCTATAAGTTTTTATAATCAAGCAACCAATGTTGCTTTTGGCTGCCATGTTGCTATGCTTGGAAAGGAAAGGAAATGTTGGTTGGCTGGAGCGGTTTTTAGGCCCTTTTGGCCTGATCACTGTGGTAGTTGATCTACACTGATTACTTAGGAAATGAATGAATTCATGCATGAAGAGCAATTATTAAGTGCTTACGATATACCAAGTATTGTGCTAATTGCAACGTATACAAATACAGACGTGAGACAGTCCCCTCCTTCAAGGAGCAAAGAGACAAGAATGGGAAAAACAGGAAAAAGACAGAAAAGGGAATTACAGTCTGGGTGATGTCTAGGGATCACTCTGATGATTGGAGCAATGAGGAAGTCAATTGATAATCCCTTTCCAGAGGCAATGGTAGTGCTGATTTGATTACAGTTGTGGGAGCAAACTGGTGGAAAGCAGGGGGGTAGTAACAGGCCAAAAAAGTCTGATGATCAACAGGGCAGAAAACAGCCAGGATGGAAAGGGGGTTGCAAGGTCTTGGGGAGTGTCAAGCTGAGTTCCTTCACAGACTGGTCTCTGGAGGTCTGGTTAGTTTGTGTTGCTATCTATTACTTTAAGCATTTCCCATTTGTTAGTGTCAGTAGCCGGATTAAGTGGATCAGGTTGGAGCGGTTTTAATGGCATGCCATCTCATTTTTATTCCCCCTTCTAATTTAGCCTTGATTTTTATCTTTGCTCTAACAAATCAATGACCTGACCCTACACAGACAGCTGATTGGGAAATGACTCCCATATTGCTAAACAATCATTTCCTGTCCCTTAAGACTTGGTCCATTTCATTTTTCAGGATGTTATTCAGGCCTCGCCATGTCCAGTGTCTTCAAGTTCTCTGCTGGGAGAAAAAACTCATGAATTTTAGGGGTGAGGCTTCTGTGCAGCCTATAAACTTCATTTCTTCATTTTCCACGTATTTTTCACTATCTTCCTCCATCCCTACCTTCACATTGAAGCCACAAAGTAATAAAAGTAATAAAAATATACAAAATACCATGAAGTATTGATTTAATTCAGGGAGTCTTATATAAATTCTTTGTAGAGGTTTTCTACCTCCTCAGCTTCTGTAACACACATGATGTATGAGCTGCAAATGCTTATTGTGAAAACTTCAGTGGGAAATGGCCAAGTGTCCCACAATATGTTCCCTCTTATTCCCACCGAGACAATGTAATGGATAAAGTGCTAAGATGTGGAATCAGAAAGACCTCAAATTCAGCCTCTGTGTATGTGTCCCTGGGCAAGTCACTTAACCTCACTTTAGAGCATGGCAGCTTGAAGAAGGTCAGCAACTAAGATAGTATATGGATCCAGTATAGATATGGCAAATGTTTATCAATGAGGGTACCAGGGTGGATGGAGCTCGAGTTCCAGGTGGGAGAGAGAGGTTGGACATGACCGCCTAAAGAGGGAAGAGAAGCTTCATGGTGGGTCTGGATCCAGGTTAGATATGGTGGATGTTCATTGATTAGAAGCCCAGAGATATGAGTTGGAGATGGAGCACTGAACTTGAAATAGGGTAGATGTAAGATCATTCCTCAACATCACCAATCACTACTTAACTGTATGACCTGTAGTAAATCCCTTCACTTCTCTGGCCTCAGTTTCCTCATCTCTGAAATGGAGGATAATATTTCAATACCTCTTTCTATATAGTCGTGAACATGATCCTGTGTTCAAATCTCATTTTTCTCTGTGATCCTGAATAAGTCAATTAAACTCTCTAGGACTCAGTTTCTTCATCTATAAAATGGAGAGCAGAGAGGGAGGGGTGAGTTTAACTAAATGACCTTACAGCTCTAAATAGTTGATCCTACATTTTTCACTCCATTACTTTGGAGTGAAATAACAAAGATCTCTTCCAGCTTTGAATGCTGCAATCCCATGGAAAGGTGGTGATGGACGTGAGAACTCTTTGTAAAGCATCAAGAGTTGTGCAGATAGGAGTTTTCACTATTATTCTGTTACCTCATTCAATAAATAAAAGCAAAGGGCCCATGTATAACAGGCGGCCAAGAGTTCCATCCATAACCTAGATTCTTGTGACTTTTCTTCACCACATTATTACCCAACCCACCATTAGTGAAACTAACCCTCTACTTACAATCAAAATGAACTTGACATGTAACCAGGAACCAACTTTCTTCCAGTAAGAAAAAAAAATGTGCCCACATTCCTTCACTGCCTTTCTCCGACTGCTGCCTTCGGGTTTCTAACCTCAGGGAAATGGGTTTTTCTACACTAACAGAGAAAGGACGCATATGGCACAGTGTTTTGGTAAAACATCAACACTGAATTGAGGAATAGCATAGAACTGGTTTCAAATCTCCTTGCTATTATTCATTACTTGCTATGTGATGTTTGGTGGGCCTGGGACCTAGTATAGTGCTTTGCAGACAGGTAGGCTTAGAGGATGGACCGGGTATACTGGTAAGCTCCATACATACCTATGGTCTTAACCATGGTAAGTACTTAATGACCTATTTCTAAAATTGGAATAGTGACTACCTCTATGATTTTTGTGCTTTTTTTACCTGCAAAATGGGGACTGTGTTTTAACTAACTACCTCCCAAGGTTATCAGCTCCAGAGCTAAGAAAAGAGTTATTTGGATGGTAGAAATGCAAGTCTAATGATACAATTTTGCATTAAATAATAAGTCACATTTCTATAGCACCTAAAGTTTTGTAGAATTATTCTCTTCAGCACCCTTGTCTGGGAGATGGTACAAGACTTGTTTTTGTTTTATGACCAAACCGGTGGTTTTATCAGGGAAGGGAGTCCTAAGAGGAGAACTCTCTTTACTAACATAGATCTGCATCTGCTGGAATTCCATCCCTCCTCCTCATTGCCTATTAACTTCCCTGGCTTCCTCCAAGTTCCAGCTAAAATCCCGCCTTCTGCAAGATGCCTTTCTCAATCCCCCTTAACGCTAGTAGCTCTTCTCCATTGGTCATCTCCAGTTTATCCTGGATGTAGCTTGTTTGTACATAGAAGTTTTCATGTTGTATCCCCCATTCAACTATGACTTTCTTGATAACAAGGACAGCTTTTTGCCTTTCTTCATTTCCCCCTGGGCTTGATTCATAGTAGAGGCTTAATAGATTCTTGTTGACTGACTGACTGACTGACTGTTTCTACAGTTTATGGTTTTAGAGCCTAGAACATACAGGGATTAAGTGACTTGGTTGGGATCACAAAATCAGTATGTGTCAAAGGCATGAACTTCAACCTTCCTGACTTCAAGATCAAGTCTCCGTCCATTAGACCATCACCTGCTCCCTCTCTTGTGTAAGTAATTATTATCTGAATTTTATAGATGAGGAAACTGAGGCCCAGAGAAGAGAAATGATTTGTCCAAGGTCACATGAGGTAAGGAGAAGAGCCTGGACTCCAACTCAGGTCTTCATTGTCTCCTATTCCAGTGGCCTTTGATTTACACCACACAGCTATAAAGGGGATGGGATGAGGAAAGCCTGGACAAAATACCAACTAATCCTTCTTTTCTCTCTGCCTATGGAAATCATTGACAAACATTAAGACCCTCAAAATCATTTTCTTCAGTGAAGACCCCTTTGCTATACCAGAGTACAAGGATTACTCCCCCTTGTGACATCCTATAAATCTGAGTGTATCACTTAAATGGTTCTTGGGATGAACCAACCAGCATTATCAGTTATTTTTCATGTAATACTGGCCCTGTCTCTCCATATATAGAGTAGAGATGTTGGTTGTTAGAGAGGAAAAGAACCTCAGAAATTTTCTAGTTCATCGTAACCCTCCTCCCGCCCCTCATTTTGTAGATGAAGTAAGGTTCAGAGGCCCATAGTGGAAATGATTCATCCAAGGTCTCATAGTTGGTAAGTAGTAGACTTATGAGTCAAAATTGGATCATCTGAATCCCTATCCTTTTTATCCTCCATGACACAGAGCACTTTGCAGCTTTTGTTTCACTCAGTGTTTATCTAAGGATCAGGTGAGATAGAATCATGAAGTAATAAGAACCAAGCATTATTGTCCTCATTTTACAAGTAAGGAAAGAACCCCAGAGAGGAGATGTTACTGGCTCTATCAAGATCACAGAGCCAGGAAGACACAGAGTAGAAACTAGACCCTTAGCTCCAGGCACTCATCAAAGCAATTTGGGTTAGGAGTGAAAATCCCAAGGCCACTTTGGTATTGGGAAACCGAAACATTCTGTAACTACATGGGGTGCGGGGGTGTGGGGAAGGAAGAGTGAATCACAGAGTTCCTAGACACTCACATGGTGCTCTTTATAAAGACAGGATCCTAGTGCATCTCAAAGCAATCTACAAACACAAAAAAATCCAGATGTTTACAAAATATACACTGATCCCTAGAAAAGCATTCCAAGACATTTTATAAGGTTCCTGTATCTATTCTTGCAATTGGTTAAACAATAAATGGAGTCCAAGGTCACTATGTCTAATTGATGCGTAGACTACCAGAGTGGGCAAGGACCTCAGAACACAGAATTTGTAACGTAGAATATTAGAGCCAGAAGGACCCTAGAACATAGAATATAGAGTTAGAAAGAACCTTAGAATTGAGAATATGAGAGCTAGAAAGTGAGCTTTAAAACCACCTAGGTATAGTTACAAAGAATTCTATGAAGGAAGCTGCTATCCACTTCCAGAGAAGGAACTGATACAAAGAAGTATGCATAATGTGATTTTACATACATTTATAAATCTGTCAAATGGTGGCCCCCTTGAGTGTGGGGTTGGGAGTAAGGGAGGAAGACAGTTTTGAACTTAAGATGCAACAACAATGAATTAAATGAAAATTTTGGGGGGGAGAGAGAAGAAGACAAGGCAATTGGGGTTAATTGACTTACCCAAGGTCACACAGCTAGTAAATATGTCAAGTGTCTGAGGCTAGATTTGAACTCAGATCCTCCTGACTCTAGCACTAGTGCTCTATTCACTGCACCACCAAGCTGCCCCTTAAATAATTGTTTTTTAAATCATCTAGGGGGATTTATTATTGTTCAATCACTCCTAACTCTTTGTGACCCCATTTGGAAGTTTTCTTGGCAAAGATACTGGAAGGGTTTACAATTTCCTTCTCCAGCTCATTTTACAGATGAGGGAACTGAAGCAAACACAGCTAAGTGACTTGCCCAGGGACATAGAGCTAGTCAATGTCTGAGACCAGATTTGAACTCAGGAAGATGAGTCTTTCTGACTCCAGGTCCAGTATTCTACCCACTTGACCACCTAGTTTCCTCTTACAAAATCCTCATTTTGCCATTTAAAGTACTCTACAATCTAGCTGCTATCTAATTTTCCAGTATTAGTTTATAATACGCCTCATCACTCACTCTCTGATTCTAGTCAAAATGGCCAGTTACCTCTTCTCCATATCCAATATTCCATCTACCATGTCTATGACTTTCCATAAGTGGTCTACCACATCTTACATGTATTCCCTCTTCCCTCTACCTCTTGGAGTCCCTGGCTTCCTTCAGAGTACCTGCTACCTGTTACATGAGACCTTTCTTGGTCCCCCCCATTTTCTTCCCCTTGAAATTATTTTGCATTACTTTTTTTATACCTTACTTTCACTTGCCTGTGTGAGTGCGGTATTCACCCAGTAGATTGGAAACTCTGTGAGGACAAGATTGTTTTATGTCTCTATTTGTATCCTCAGTGCCCAACATGGTGCCTTGCATATAATAGGCATTTAATAAATATTGACTAAGTTGATTGAACTGAAAATGGCCCCGAATGTAAAGAAAACTTTTAGGCCCTCCCCAAATTCATTGTTTTCCCTCTCCAAATAGGATTTTCCACATTGCTTTATTATTAAAAGTTTCTATAATTGATACCTCGGATTTCTAATGACTTCCATAGATCAAAAAAACATTGTCCTTAGTGAGAGTGGAAGCTTATAGATCCATAGATTTTATATCTGGAAGTGACTTTAGAGATAAATCCGTCAGCCTCAGATGCAAATCTGAGGCTCAGAGGAAGGAAATTACTTATCCTCAGTCACAGAGAGAATTTGTGGCAAATCTGAGATCACAGAATATTAGGCATGCAAGAGAATTTAGTAATTGTCTGACCCAAAATCCTCAGTCTGTGAATAAATGAATTTCAATAAATGAGTAGGCATTTATATTTTTATAAATACTTATAGATGAGAGCAGCATTATGGCATAATGAGAAGGGGGCTGGCCTTGGGAGAAGGTAACCTAAGTCCAAGTCCAGCCTCTGACACGTATTGGCTGTGGGATCCTTGGCAAGCTGAGATCATCTCTAATTTATCCTGCATGCATCTTGCTTGTACAGCATTGTTTGTATGTTGTCTCCCCCTTGGGTTGTAAGCTCATTGAGGGCAGGGACTGTCTTTTGCCTTTCTTCATATGCCCAGAGCTCAGTACAGTGCCTGACACAAAGCAGGACTTTAATTAATGCTGTTTTGACTGTAACATTTTGATTAGACATTTCAGTGTCCCAGACAATGACTACAATTTGCAGACTAGGTGCTGACCTACTTTGGTAAATGGCATTTTCTCACTGAAAGTTTCCTGTATCAATGAAATGATAGGATTGGCACAAAGTCAAATGTATATATTTTGTTGTTGAGTTGTTTCAGTCATGTCCAACTCTCTGTGACCCCCACTGGGGTTTTCTTGGCAAAGGTAACTGTAGTAGTTTGTCATTTCCTCCTCCAGCTCATTTGACAGATGAAGAAACCAAGGCAAATGGGGTTAGGTGACTTGTCCAGGGTCACAAATCTAGTAAGTTTCTGAAGTTGGATTTAAGCTCAGTTCCTTCTGCCTCAAGGGTCAGCACTCTATCTACTATGCCACCTAGCTGCCCCAAAATGTATAAATGTATGAACTACAACTATCTTATCTAACAAATCACAGTGATAGCAGACTTTTAAGCTGCAGATCATGTACACAGACTCTCATTTGAAGTGGCCAAGGCAAGAACTATTCTCTCCATTTCACAGACAAGAAAACAGAGAGCCACTGAGGAGAAATAACTTGACTGAGGTTAACACAAAGATCTATAAATCCAGAATATGAACCCAGGCCTTTTATATCTAAATTCAGGAAATACAGAAGACTATTTAAAGGAACCAATGATGACACTTGCTGTCAAATAAATATTAAAGTAATATATGCATATATATGTAATGTTATAATATATACTATCATGATATATGGTA
This sequence comes from Petaurus breviceps papuanus, assembly GCF_028583685.1. Lineage (NCBI taxonomy): Eukaryota > Metazoa > Chordata > Mammalia > Diprotodontia > Petauridae > Petaurus > Petaurus breviceps. The sequence goes on from NW_027185771.1 coordinate 10,906,951, forward strand.
TATAAGTATAATATATTATATATAAAATATAATATATAATGCAATACACTGTAATGTAAGATAATATAATATGACATGATGTAATTAATATAATATAGCATAACATAACATAATGTAATGTAGTGTAATGTAATGTAATAATAAAAACAAATATTTGTTAATCATTTACTCTGTAGCAGGCACTATGCCTAGGGCATTCAAGTAAAGGAAAAAAATAGTCCTTGCCCTCAAGGAGCTCACAATCTAATGGGAGAGAGGACATGCAAACAACTATTACAAACAAGGTATAGACAGAATGAAGAGATCATCAACTAGAATTAAGAGGGATTGAGAAAGGCTTGTCATGGAAGGTGGAATTTTAATTAGGATTTGGAGGAATCCAGGAAAGCCAGGAACTAGAAATGAGAAGGAAGAATGGCCCAATTGATAGTGAGATGAATTTTCTTACGGAAATTTGTCTTCTAGGAGTCAACTAATCCAACTCTTCATTGTACAGATAGGGAAACTGAGGCACAGAAAGGGACAGGACTGTTTCCTGGTACTGAAACAGTTAAAATCCTCATGGAGTATGGTATCCCCATGTTACACTTCTTCCTACCTGAGAGAATATTTAACTGGAGACTATCACGGCCCTTTTCTGGGACTCATTTTCCTCCTCTTTAAAACGAGAGGGTTGGACTAGTTGATTCCTAATAACCATATTTCTGTACCAAAATACATCTTACCCTCAGCTGGACCATACCCCCCCCCAGGGCAGGAAGTTCCATTATTAGCCCCTTCATACGGTCTCCCTCACCTACTCCTAAGTATTTCTTGGATTACTAGTTGGGCATTTATTTGACAACTTTGTTCTGGGCTATTTACAGACATGCTACCATGGGGACCTCTTCAAGGAAAAAGGGGAAAAAAAACTATGTTCTTTAATTGCTGTTCTGTTCCCATTACTTTAATTGGGTTCCAGAAAATTTCAAAGGCTGTCAGCTGGAGCGATCACCAAGAAGATCGGCCGCTCCGCAAACATGGAACTCCATCTGGGTAGATCTAATCTGTGCTTCTCTGTGTGGGCGGAGGGGGCCTGCCTTGAAGGGTTTCCAGTAACCAGATGGAAGGGCAGGATTTGGGAAAGTTTTATGAGTATGCAGGGCAGCTGTTGGTCAGCCCATCGGCCCTCACATGGGCTGAGCAGCTGTACCCGGGCAGCGAGGGATTTCGACCTGCTTTCGAATTCACCAAAAAAAAAAAAAAATCGGATTTGGCTTCGCGTCCGAAGGGAGGGGAATTCCCTCTTTATAAAGCTAGAGGGGAGAGTTAGGAGGTGCCGGGGAGAGGTGGGGGTCTGACCTGTTTGTCGTAAAGAACCATAGAATTACGACTAGCTTGAGCTAAAATAATAAACTCCCATTTTTATGGTGCTATAAGGTTAACAAAGTCCTCTTCTCACAATGTCTTTCTCTGTGAGGTAAATTGGGCAAAGTATCATTATTCCATTTTACATATGAGAAAAACTGAGGCTCAGTAAGATTAAGTGACTTGCCTAGCCTCACACAGTTAGTTGGTGTCATGGCTGGAATTAGGGCTCAAGTCCTGGGTTCATGTCTTGTATTTGCTCTTTTACAGATGAGAAATACAAAATGTCAGAACAGTGAATGTGAAGGACCTGAGAATGTCAGGGTTGAATTTAGAGACTATATAATCAAGTGGCTTTCAAATGTTTTGGTCTCAGGAGCCCTTTACACTCTTAGAAATTGTTGAGGCCCATCCCCAATGGGCAAAGAGATTTTGTTCATGTGGGTTATAGCCATGAGTATTTACCATTGTAACAGTGATCACCCTAGTTCCCACCAGGTGAAGGCCAGCCAGGTGTGTAACATTTTACTCTTCTCTCCAGGGTTCTCTAGTATCCTGAAGGAAGAGAGCTAGTCTCCATCTTTGGCTACAGCTCCACTTCCATGGCATTCCCTTAATTTTAGGGTATCCTTTGCTCCCAATTGCATTTAACTACTTAATAAAGATTAGTTTTTACAAAGGAATATTTCCTTTAAAGATATAGCAAAAATAAACATACAAAGCCACCCCCGATTCCTGGGGTCCTGAGCCCTTCTTGTACAATCTCATACTCTGAGAAAGAAAAGATTAGATTCACCATTTAGCTTAGTTCCTATATAACACAGTCCCACCAACTTCCAAGTCCAAAGCTTACTGTGGGTTAAGTGCCAGGTGTCTCAGCTTCTCAGGGTGCATATCTGACCCGAAACTCTACTTTCCAAGGATGCCACTGTTTGAACTCCCAAGTCCGGTGGGGATCCCATCAACAAATGACAAATGAAATAGAAAAAAAATACAAAAACCCAAGCTGATTTTCAGGACCCTAGGATGAAAGGTGGGAAGGAGGGGAAGATAAACCTTTCCTTAGCTACTAAGTCAGTTCATAGTTCCCATGCTACAAGGAAGGCCTTCACTGTGTCTGGATGACAATGAGGAGAGAAACCCTCTCAATCTAAAAATTCTAAAGATGCAGCCTATTCCAGTTGTTCAACCAATGGAAAGAAGCTGTGACCATGTGATCTTTCTTTCTGTTCTTTCCTTCCTTCCTTCCTTTCTTCTTTCCTTCCTTCCTTCTTTCCTTCCTTCCTTCCTTCCTTCCTTCCTTCCTTCCTTCCTTCCTTC
>NW_027185771.1:10909627-10915378 GCF_028583685.1 Petaurus breviceps papuanus
TTCCTTCCTTCCTTCCTTCCTTCCTTCCTTCCTTCCTTCCTTCCTTCTTCCTCTCTCTCTGTCTCTGTCTCTCTGCCTTTCTGTATCTCTCTGTGTCTCTCTCTCTATGTCTGTCTCTCTTTCTCTCTCTCTGTCTCTTTCTTCCTTCCTTTCTTTCTTTCACAAACCGTTAAACCCAGTTCACTCTGAAGCTAATAGATTAGACCGCAATAGGTACCTGCCCAAGCTCCACTTAATGGCTCCTCCTGATGCAAAGTGAATGTCAATGGTAACTGTTTCTCTTTGGAACAGCAACCCTGAGGGTCTTCCCCTCCTAGCTTGATATTTTTTTTCTAATTAAAGGGGCCATCCCTTGACTCACTTCTTAAAGAGGTCTATATTCACTGAATGGGCATTACCTCACTCTAAGTGAGTAGTGAACAAATAGCCTAAAAGGGCCAGGGTCTCCCATTGCATCCTGGGCCATCTCCAGTCATCCTGATGAATATCTGGTCACTGGATCCAGATGGCTCTGGAGGAGAAAGTGAGGCTGATGACGTTGCACAGCCCTCCCTCCCTCAAATCAAAGTCAGCTGCAAGTCATGTCCTCATTTTCATGATGTCATGGTCCTCTTTGAAAATGAAGGACAAACACAACAATCTTCTCCCAGAAACAGGGTGCTTCCATACTGGTGATCTGAGCACAAAGCCGTGTTAGAAATTAAAGTTGATAAATTTAAAAATACTTATTAATTCATTTTAAATAGTACTTATTAGACATTAACATGCATAATAAAGTTTTATAGGGAAAAATTATATTTTCCAAAACAAAAAATATTTGGTGAAAAGAGTGGCATCATTTTACATATTTCTACAAATCTCTTTAATGTCTGGTTTAATAGAAGACAGCTGGATTTTCATGTCTGCTTCTGCATTCAATCTGTCATGATATGTTGTTTTGGTTATTTTGGCCTTCACACAGATATATGCTTGGAAATGGGAGGAGTAGTTTATAAGTTAATAATATCATGTGTTATTATGAATATAGTTTTGACCTCATAGTCTTTCTGAAAGGGTCTCAGGGATCCCCAGTGGTTCACAGACCATGCTTTGAGAACTGTTGATCTAATCCCTTAATTTCCAGAGACAGAAATGGACACAATATTCTCTTTTACTCCTTCTCTTAATTCATTCAGGTTCCTTGCTTTCCTTTCTCCCTTTACCCCCTATCACTAAAAGCAAAACACTGGGGGTGGCTAGGTGGAGAAGTGAACAGAGCACTGGCCCTGGAGTCAGGAGGACCTGAGTTCAAATCCGGCCTCAGACACTTAACACAAAAACTAGCCCTGTGACCTTGGGGGAGTCACTTAACCCCCATTGCCCTCCAAAAAAAAAGCACAAACACTGAAGCTATCACAGTGAGATAGGGGGTTCATCAAGAGAGCCTGGTCAACTGATGATTTTGTTTTTCTTTTTCGAGGGCCATTGGAGTTAAGTGACTTGCCCAAGACTACCTGGCTGGTAAGTGTTAAGTGCTGAAACCAGATCTGAACTCAGGTCTTCCTGACTCCTAGCACTCTCTCCAGTGCACCACCTAGCTGCCCAGGTCATCTTTACCATACTACAATAACAAAATCATATCCATTTCTTTCTCCTTTGATTTTTACCCAAATATTCTGCATCATGCTTTCCCTCTCTGGTTCCTTCATTTCCTCACATGAGTATACCTTCCTAATAGGCAATGCCTCACTTTATCTGGCACCCTTTTTACCAACACTGCTTCTTTTGAATAAAGTATAACCATCCAGGGCCATAATTCAGTTGTGGGTTTCATCCCACCAAGTCTCAGCGCCAGATTTGCCACCTTGAATTAGAACATCTAGTTCATCTTCATTGCCTAAACTTTGGGCATTTGTGCAGACACTTGAGGACAAGGGTTGTTCTTGATCCTTTCTTGGATTTGTCTCCTGCAAATCTGTGGCTGTCATCTCAGTTACCATAGTTCTTACTTTTTTATGGCCACTCTCTGTAGTACCTAAGTTGGGAGCTATGCATGAACCAGTCTTCTTCCCCTCTCCCCTCCCTGTTTTAGTTTAAAGCTCTTTTGATTATTTTTTTCAAGATACCTGGTAAATATACCCTTACCAGCCTTTGGTAGGTGTGTGACACATCTGGCCACATCATAGTCACTTAATAAATATTTATTCATGAATTGATTGATGGCCAAGTATCTGCCCTGTACTGTAATCTGTGATGCAGAAATTCAAATTTTATTCAATCTGTAAATGCCTCCTTATGCAGCTATTCACTTCCCAAATTAATTATTTTTTTCTTTCTGCATCTCTTGCCTTCAATGGCCAGAAAGAGAAACATGTGACTTGTGTCCCATGGTATTCAGTTTTTTGCCCAAGAAGTCACCATCGGCAATACTGATTCCCTTTCAGAAATTGTCGCTTATTCCCATGTGAATCACCAGAAGTGAGTAGTTATCATTCTCTTGATAAAGTCTTGGAGAGTTCTCTATTGTGCCTTGAATATGTCCCCAGAACACAGCTCTCCTATATTGCTATTAGATCAATAAATAGTTACCTCAGTAGCCCTGAGCAGGTGATCACTAACTTTTCTCTTTTTTATCCACCTTTTATTGGATAATCTAGGAAGAAGGTGAAAAAAAATGACCTTTAAAAATCAAGAACTACGAGGTGCAGCTAATAGCACACTAGCCCTGGAGTCAGGAGGACTTGTGTTCAAATCCGGTTTCAGACACAACACAAAACTAGCTATGTGACTTTGAGCAAGTAACTTAACTCCAATTGCCCTACTTTCCCCCCTCCAAAAATCAAAAACCAAAAACAACCCCCCAAAACTACTTGAGATAATATTTTTTTTAAATCAAGAACCAAATTAACAAAAGATAATAGAATTTAGAACTGAAAGGGACCTTAGAAATCTAGGCCCACCCACTCATTTTAAAAATAAGGAGGGGAAAGGGGGCAAAGCCAAGATAGCAGAGTAAAAGCAGGAAGTTGTTTGAGCTCCTGCTCCAACCACCTCCAATACCTGTAAAAAAAATGGCTCTAAAAATAAGGAGGGTTAGCCAGGTGGTGCTGTGGATAGAGCACAAGGCCTAGAATCAAGAGAACCTGAGTTCAAATATGGCCTTAGACCCTTACTAGCTGTGTGACCCTGGACAAGTCACTTAAGGCCTATTGCCTCCAAGAACAAAAACAGAAGAAAAGATAAAAATAAAGAAACCTAAGCCAAGAGAATTTAAGTCCTTAGCTATTCGGCTTGTATATAGCAGTGAATGGATTCCCCCCCCCCCCTCATCATTTATGACTTACTGCCTACCTGGAGAATATTGGATACTTCACTTGACTTCTCTGGGACTCAATTTTCCCATCTGTAAAATGAAAGGCCTCTAAGGTCCCTCCTAGAGCTGATTCTAACATCCTATGACTCAAAATTAGTCCCTCCATTTTTTTTAACACTATATCCCACTTGCTTCTTCAGAGGCTTGTAGATAGGACAGGGTCTATTCATGAAACAGACAAAGTGGTCTGACTTAAAGCATTTTTTTAGGGGGGAGTAGTGAGAAAGAAGATTCAGGCTAGATTGTGCAAGTTCTCCAACACCAGTATGAGGACACTGAACGTTTGGGGATAGATGAATGTTGTGATCAGAGCTGAGACTCAAGAAAATTAAGCTGTCAGTTTGTATCAGATTGATTGGAAAGGGAGAGGATGGAGGAAAGGAGACCAGTTAGGATATGGGGAGGATTCAAAGTAAATTCGTAGCTGTGGGAATCAAAAGAAGGGGTTAGATGAGAGAGACATCATAAAGAAAAGTATATACTAGATCGTAAACAGGAGAAAACATTTCCACCAGTAACAAAAACAGGCAATTCTTAGAAACATAAGTGAGAAATGACCCTTTGTTATACTTCAGTTGTTTTCAGTTGTGTCTGACTCTTAGTTACCTCATTTAGGGTTTTCTTGACAGAGATACTGGAGTGGTTTGCCATTGCCTTCTTCTGCTCATTTGACAGATAAGGAAACTGAAACAGGGTTAAGTGACTTGCCCAGGGTCACACAGCTAGTAAGTATCTGAGGCCAGATTTGAACTCAGGAAGATGAACCTTCCTGACTCCAGACCTGGCACTCTATCCAGTACACCACCCAGTTGCCTTGAGATCATCTAATCCACCCCCACTTGGAAAACTGCCTGTTTGGGTGACAGATTCAGAATTACATAGCTAGTCATCAATAGTAAACTGGCCCAGAGTAATGACAGCAATAATGTGAAGGAAAACAGCATTGAAAGACTACAGAACTCTGATCAGTACAGTGACCAATCATGATGTAAAAGGGTTTATGTTTCCTAAAGAATTATTTTATAGAACTTGAAAAAAACAATAACAAAATTCACCTGGAGGAACAAAAGATGAAGAATCCCAAGGGGAATAAATGGGGGGAATTAGGAAGGAAGGGGCCTAAGAGCTCTAGATCTCAAACTACATTACGAAGCAGTTATCATCAAAACAATTTGGTACTCAGGTCAATCACTAGCACAAATTAAGTCTACAACATGCAAAAGGAAATGGACAGACCTGGATTCAGGAGGAACAGCGTTCAAACCTGAGCTCAGACAATTGACACTATCTTTGGCAAGTCACTTAATCCTCCAAGAAAAAAAAAAGAGCAAATGAACACAGTAGCCTAAATGTTCATTAAACCCCCAAATCCCAGCTACTGAGGTAAGGAATTACTTAGAGCCAAAAACTGCAGGGAAATCTGCAAAGTAGTCTGGCAGAAAATAGATTTAGACAATCACAAGATTATCTCCAAATGGACATATGACTTAGATATAAGTCACATCATAAACAAATTAGGGAAGCAAAAGCAGAAATTTTCTTTCAGATCTATGGATAGTGGGAGAGTTCATGACCAAATGATGTAGAGAGGATGGGAGGAACAAAATGGAAAACTTTGATTACATAAAATTGGAAAGTTTCTGCACAAAAAATCAATGCAACTAAAATTAAAAAGGAAACAGTTAACTGAGGAGAAAATCTTTGCACCAAATTTCTCTTTTAAAAAGTAAAAGGTCTGATTTCCAAAATATATAAGGAATTGATTTGAATTTGTACAAATGAGATCCATCTTTCTTTTTTTTTTTTAAAGAAATTGGGGTTAAGTAACTTGCTCAAGGTTACATGGCCAGGTATTTCTGGGTGGATGCTAAGTGTCTGAGCCTGGATTTGATCCCCAGGTCATCCCAACACTGGGGCCAGTGCTCTTACTCACTGTGCTACCTGGCTGCCCCGAGATCTGTCTTTCAAATGATAGCTAGTCAAAGGATAAGAATAAATAGTTCTCAAAGGCAAACTTCTAAACTATCAACAGCTAGATAGAAAATACTCCAAATCACTAATAATTATATGAACACAAATTAAAGCAACCCTAAGGTTCTATCTCATACCTATTAGATTGACAAAGATGACCAAAAAATGGGAAATAACAGATGTTGGAAGGGCTGTGGGAATAGAGGCATGCTAATACATTGTTGGTGGAGCTGTGAATTGATCAAGCCACTCTAAAAAGTAATTTGGAACTCATTCCAGAAAGTCACTAAACCATGCATATCCTTTGGTCCAGAGATACCACCATTATGCTTGTATCCCAAGAAGAAATCAAAAAAGGACCTGTATGTAAACATATGTGTATATCTATCTATCTATCTATCTATCTATCTATCTATCTATCTATCTAT
>NW_027185771.1:10915388-11022726 GCF_028583685.1 Petaurus breviceps papuanus
TATCTATCTATCTATCTATCTATCTATCTATCTATCTATCTATCTATCTATCTATCTATTTATCTATCTATCTACACATATATGTTATAGTGGAAAATAAAGAGAAACTAAGGGGAGTGTCCATCAGTTGGGTAATGGATAAACAAAAGCTCATGGCAAGTAAGGGTCCCAGGATTATTCCTCTCTGTATCCCTCACCAAAACTGACATGGGGCCTTGCATGTAGCAAGTGATCAATAAGTGTTTGTTGATTAACCATTTATAGCACAACATTATATCTTCTCATGCTTCTAGGTTTTGTATAAACATGATATCTTTTCTAGCTCTTTGACTCTAAAAGAAAATGATGCATCTCTAGCTTTTAAATCAACTTTGCTTGAAATGTTATCTCTGAGCACCAAAAAGGGCTGACCACTCTGTCTATTTTTTCTCTACAGTTGCATTTGGCCACAAGGCTGGAAGACCCAGTTGGTGATTCATGATGAAGGTGGGGAGAAAGAACCTAAGGCCGGAAGAGGGGACGTCATGGGTGAAGTAACAGATGTAACATGTCTCTTGTGAAGGAGCCAGACTTCAGACTGCCTTCTTGGGAATCTCAGGGCTCTTAAATGACAGGCCCCCTATACTTCCATTACCCCACAGAGAGTAAAGGCCCCAGCTGTGGATACTGCATGGACCCATGGCTTAGAGAAGGTAGTGAATTAAATCTTGGTAATATGGAGAATCAGAGATGGAATGTCAGAGTGGGAAGGGACCTTAAAATAGACAGCACCCGAGCTGGAAATGAGTCTTGGAAAAGAAGGTTGTCAGAACCAAACGGGACTTTAGATATCCACTGGTAGAACCTCTTCTTGCTCTCCAGGACCTGCATCCCATTTTACAGATGCGGTAACAAGTAGGAAGTAACTTTTTCCAAGATCACAAAAGCGATAGAGCTGATACAGGAACCCAGGTTTCCTGATTCCCAGCCCCTTCCTCTACTGTGTTTGACTAAAATTTCATTATTGCCGGACGTTTCTTCCAGGGATCATCCTAATACTTTTCCATTTCATAGAGATGCTCCTGGGAAGTGCCCTTTATACTTGGTCTCTACTTACCTTCCACTGACTTCTTAACCCTTTGCAATCTGACTTGCAGCCCCATCACTCCCGAAACTGCTTTGTAAAAGATTACTGGTGATCCCTTACCTGACAAACGGGGCCTCCATGACCACTCTGCAGCTTTGAACATTGTTGACCACACTCTCCTCCTTGCCTCCCATAGCAAGTTTTCTCCTGATTCTCTTCCTACCTACTTGGCTACTCCTTCTCAGTCTCCTTTATTGGATCATCATTTATTTCTTCCTTTGTAAGAAAAGAATGTTCCTCTATCTCCTCTTCTCTCCTCTCTACTCCTCTCCCTTCCCCCTTTCCCTTTCCTTCCCCTTCCTCTCTGTGTCTCTGTTTTCTCTCTGTGTGTTTCTCTGTCATTGTCTCCCTCCCTCTCTGCCTTTCTTTGTGCCTCTGCCTCTCCCTCCCTCTTTCCTCCCTCTCTGTTTCCTTCTCTCTTGGTCTGCTCTGTCTCTTGGTCTCTGTCTCTATCTGTCTCTATGTGTCTCTGTATGTGTGTGTGTCTCTCTCTGTCTATCTCTCTGTCTGTGTGTGTGTCTTCCTCTCTCTCTCTTTCTGCACCCATATCTGTCTGTCTGATTTAATCTGCTTCCATAGTTCTATTATCATTTCCACTCAGATATCTCCCAACCCTATATATTTAGCCCTAATCTCTTCCCTGATCTCCAGTCTTACAACTTCACTGCATGCTGAACATTTCCACTTGATCATTTCATTAGCACCTTAAACTCAACCATTTTGAAAATAGAATTTTTCATCTTTCCCCATAAACCTGGGTCCCATCCACACCCTTCTAATTCTGCTGAGGTGACCACTATCCTAGTCAACCACATCAACAGTCTCAGTCATCCTTGACTCTGCCTTATCCCTCACTCCCCATATCCAATGGTGAATGCCAAGACTAGTCAATTCTAGCTTCCCGTCAGCAACATCAGCTTCCTGGAATCCCTTCAAGACTCATCTCCTTTTCTACTTTCTACATGAACCCTTTCCTCATCCCTCCTGCTACTAGTATCTTGAACGAGAACTAGTTGCAGTAATCAAGGAAAGCGATGAGGGTCTGCCTGAGAGTGGTAGCAATGTCAGGGGAGAGTAAAAGGGCTTTATGTGGGAAATGTTAGTAAGGTCAAATCAACAGGACTTGATTTTTATATAATGTTTTATGATCAACCAAACACTCTACATATATTGTTACATAATATTCTCACAGCAACCCTGTAAGGTAGGTACTATTTAACTAGAACCACCATGTATTTCAATTAATAAATATTCTTACTATACTTATTCTACATGTGCATGTTGTCTTCACCATTAGAGTATAGGTTTCTTGAGCACAGGGATTATTTCACTTTTGGTTTTATATATAAAAATCAAGTCCTGTTGATTTTACCTTCGTAACATCTCCCCCATGAAGCCCTTTTACTCTCCCCTGACATTGCCACTACCCTCAGGCAGACCCTCATCACTTCATTCCTCTGCTGGTGAGTCTGCCTGCCTCAAGTCTCCCCCCACCACAGTCCCTTTGGTGCCATTCAGCCACCAAAGCAATTTTCCTAAGGTACAGATCTGATGTAACACCCTCACTCAATAACCTCCAGTGGCTCCCTATCATCTCTAAGAGCAAATATAATATTCTGTTTGTCATTCAAAGCCTTTCATAACTCCCTTCCCATTTCCACTCTTTTGATAGCTTATAATCCACCATCTGTTCTGAAATCCAGTCCCACTGGCTTCTTTGTTGTTCCTCACACAAGCTACTCCATCTCCAGACTCTGAACATTTTCTCTGGCTGTTTGCCGTAACTGGGGGACATGTTCTGTACCCTCATCTCTGCCTTTTGTCCTCTCTGGATTCCTTCAAGTCCCCGCTAAAATCCTACCTTCTATCAGAAACCTTCCCCAATCCCTCTTACTTCTTCCAGCATCTTCCCTTTAAGATTATCTCCTATTGATCCTGTAAATAACTTTGCAGTTGTTTCCATGCTGTCTTCCCCTTTAGAAGGTGAGCTCCTAAGGGGTGGCTAGGTGGTGCAGTAAATAGGGCATGGGCCTTGGAGTCAGGAGGGCTTCAGTTCAAATCCTGCCTCGGACGCTTAACACACATACTAGCTGAGTGACCTTGGGCAAGTCACTTAACCCCAACTGCCCTCCAAAAAGCAAAAAAAAGAAAGAATGTGAGCTCCTTGAGGGCAGGAACCATTCTTTATCTCTTTTTGTATTCACCATTTAGTGCCTTGCATGTAGTAAGTTGTTTATAAATGTTTCTTAACTGACTGAATATTAATTATTATTAGTAGTAGTGGTAATATTATTGTTGTTACATTTGATTTGACTCTCACATCAACTCTACAACTATTGTTCTCCCCATCTTACAAATGCAGAAGTCCCCTAGAAGTTAAGTGCCATCTAAGAGAGGTGTTGTACTGATCCCATCAATCTGTGAGCTCCCCAAATATAGACATTATTTTTACCCTTTATTGTATCTCTAGCCTTGAACCCATTTCACTCTGGAGTTCATAGATTGGAAGTGGTGGGTCCCTGCCCAGGCACGACTTAATGGCTATTTTTTGGGCCCTCCTGGCTCAGAGTGAATGTAAATAGTAACTTTCTCTTTGGGCCAGCAACCCTGATGGTCCTCCCCCTCCCAATTTAAATTATTATTATTATTATTATTAAAGGGGTCAACCCTTGACTCACTTCTTAAAGAGGTCTATTCACTGGATGGGCCTTACCTCACTCAATGTGAGAACCTGGAAAGACCTTACCCTAAAAGGGCCAGGGCCCAACATCCTGGGCCATCTCCAGTCGTCCTGAGGAATATCTCATCACTGGACCCAAATGGCTCTGGAGTCTGGTGAACTTGCACAGCCCTCCTTCACTCAATTCCAAGTCAACTGCAAGTCATCTCATCATCTCTCTGATGTCATGGTCCTCTTCTGAGAATGAAGGACAAACACAAAAACAACAGCACTTAGCATGGAGCTTGACACTTAGTAGTCACTCAATAAATGCTTGTTAACATGATTGGATCCAATGGAAAGAACGTTGACCTGAAAAGTATGGCATCATCTCTTTAGAAGTAGAAGAGAACCGAGAGGCTATCCCTTCCAACCTCTTCATTGCATACTTAGGGGAAATGAGGCCCAGAGGGGTTAATGTGCACATTGGAACCAATATCAAGCCAGTGGACCTCCCATTGCTACAGTGCCTCCCTACAGAGTGAGTGTAGTCATGCAACAACCCGCATCCTAAGTCCTGACCGCCAATGGCTAGCTTTAGGAACTTTGAAATTTTACTTTGCCTCTAAGCCTTGGTTGCCTTACGTGCAAAACAAGGGGTTTGAACCTGAGAGGTCCCTTCTGGACAGACCATTCTAACCCTTCTCCAGAGTTACTTTGGGCCAAGTTCATCACTGAGAATTTTATTACCCTCCAGAAGGTTGATGTAAACGCCAGTTCCCGACATCCAGTATCCCAAGACCTGGCAGTAACTTTTCCTAAGTTATTGAGCTCAACCCATGTGCAAACAGACGGTAATCCCCAGCCTGTAATGCTCAACTTGCCTGCAAAAAAAAAGTCCCAGCCCCATGTGAATCCCACAGATGTCTTCTTTCTTGACTAGTCTGGCAGGTGGGGGGGAGCTTCAGCTGCAGGGGGGCAAGGATCCTAGTTTTTGCTGAGTTGGCTGAATCTAGCCCCTCTTCCTCTCCAAACCTCACCTTCTCTCCTCTCCCCCACCTTTGTCTCACCCTGCCCCAACCCCTTTGTTGAATTGTTCTCATAGAATCCTGTAACAATTTCAGCATCTCTCCCTGTATGACTACAAGAGGCAGGCTATTTTGGGAGGTTTGTGGTCAGCTCCAAGCCATAACTCAGACAGGATTCCCACAAACATACACAACATCCCAGATGAGAACCCATCACAACCTCCAAGCCCAATCCAAACAGTGCGTATTTTATTACTGCGTGTGCTTGGGGCTCTTTCCCCACTCCCCCTCAAAAATGTTAAAAAAAAAAAAGTGTCCTTTGCCATGGCCTGAGTCGAAAGGATCAGAAAAAAGTCTCTAACTGCTTCCTCTGGCCACCTCCTCTAACCAAGGCATTTTGTCTTTGTAACAATACCCAGATCTCCTTAAATATTGGGAGGGTCATTCATTTCCCAGCTGATAGATTCCCTTATCCAAAGCTTATACCAGCTCAAACAACAATTTATAAACTCTAGCTTTCTAGCACTCAAGATTGAATGCTTCGGTACTGGAGCCAAACTAAAACTCTAAATGGTATAAGAGGCATTTAGATTTCTCTTCTGCCCAGATGACAGTGGGTTTACAGTTTATAATCTGGCCTTTGTAAAAGCATTTGTCAGCCTGTATATTTCATTTGAAACACGACCACCCACAGGGACGGACAACCAGGAAGCATTTGTTCATTTGCACCAAGAGCTGATGGGAGGGTTGGCTGCCAAATGACAAGAATTTAGTCACAAAGGGGAATTTTTTTGGCATTATCTCCTTCGCATCTCGCCGGCAAGAGGGCCAGTGTTTATACCAAGCAATTCCTGAATGCTAAATTTGGAAATTCTATGTATTCTCCTAATCCTCTGGGCCTAACCAGGGCTGTCCAGGTCTCACAGGGAAGCCAAGCTGCTTTATTGGTGCTCTGTGAGGTCTCTGGTTTAACTGCCCAGCTCGACAAGGGGAGACATGAGCACTTGAGGTGGGGTTAGGCGGCTGGCAGGTCAGGGAGGGGAGGAGAGAAGAGTGTGTAAACCAAAGGCCAACCCAAACTGCCAGAAACAAATCTGGCCTCCAAAAGAGGAGGCATTCCAAAGCTAAGCCTCCAGGTTTCCATTTGTAAGAGACTGTGCATAAACATATACAACATGGCTCCCTCCAGCTTGACTTGGTCTGGTTTCTAGAGTGATGTACCCAAAGGACTTGTAGGGGACTCAGGGGCAGGAGGCAAGGTTTGGGGAGAATTTAATTCTCAAGCCATAAGTAGCATGACATCAGGAGAAATAATGTAATAGAAATAACTCACATTTTATCTCGGTTGCTTGAGGGAGGTTTAGGGGAGGAAAGGGCACAGTTTCAAGTACATGATGGAAAAGATGAAATTAGTGATGGTTCAGTTAAAAAAGCATCCTTCCCCTACCACACTCACAAATCAACTACCTGAAAAGACTAGAAAAGACTGGAATTTGGCTCCCCGCCTTGCTGCTGCTGTTGCAACATTTCATCACATAACAGGCTCTTCCAGATGAAAATACTTTCTCTTGCCATGCCCTGCTTCTGCCCACTCTCTCACTGTCCTCCCCTCCCCAACTGGGTCCTCCCACCTCGGGTGGTCTCAACTCTGCACAATCTCACACAACCCTTCAGGGAAATAAAGAAGGGCTGGGTGATGGATAAGTCTTACAGCTGAACCAAGGTCCACCCTAAAATATACTCCTAAGAGACTCTCACATGTACTATAACTGTACTGGTTGACCTGACCGAGAAGTAATGGGAAGGGGAAACAGAACCACCCAATGAGTCAAGAGACCCAGGGCTGTAATTCCCACTCTTTTACTTACTAGCTATGCAACCTTTAGCAAATCACTTAAATCACTTAACCTTTCTGAGCCCCAGCTGGCTCAGGAGGGTGGAAGAAGAGGGGCGCTGATTTAGAGGAGTAGTCTAGTCTGACCCTTTCCTTTTAGAGTTGAGAAAACTAAGGAGGAGTGATCTGTTCCAGATCACAGAGGGGGGTACAAGGATGTGAGCCCCAAGTCCTCTGATTCCAAATATACCATTTTTCTACTGTCTCCCTCAAAGCGCAGGGCTAGACTAGCTGATCTCTTGAGGTACCAAGGTTGACGATTCTTTGTACCACCTCCCATCTCTCTCCACACACACCCCCTTCCCCCAATTACATGTGTGTTTTTCTCTCTCAAGTGTTTAGTGACTTGGGATACCAGTTTGAGTCTTCCTCCCACAGCTCTGCCTCACTTAAATTCAAGTCACTTGCAAGTCAAGATATCACCATCCTGATGTCATTGGTCCTCTTTGAGAAGAAAGGATAAAGAACAAGGATACTCCTCATTCACTCCCTTTATCAGGGTAGGATAATGTCTTCTAAGTCAGTGGGACAAATTCCTGTGATCCCAGGGTTCCACAAGCCACCCACGCTGGAATAGGGTGGAAAGTCAAAAGTTCCCCCATAGACTCTGGACAGATGCCTAACCTCTTCCTTTATAAGATTTCTAATCACTTTCTTCTACTGCCTGGAGCAAGAGTTCTGAACCTGAGATCTAGACTTCAGGGGAGCCTATAAAAAGGGATGGTGAAAAAAATTACATCCTTACCTTCACCAGTGTCTAACAGAAATTTAACAGTTCCTTCAATTATTTTTAAAAACATTATTCTGAGAAGGGCTTCATGGGAGCCACCAGACTGTCAAAGAGTTCCACAGGAAGGCTAAAAATCCCTGACCTAGAGTCCTTAATGTTTTGTCTAGATCTATGATGGGAGCTCCCATACGAGGAGAATCTCTCCACCAGTGAGCATTACTAACTTTACAGAGGCAACTGGTTCAGTGAATACAATGATGACCCTGTAGTCAGGAGGACCTGAGTCCAAATCAAACCTCAGTTACTTACTATTTGTGTGACCCTGGGCAAGTCATTTAACTTCAATTTCCTCAACTCTAAAATGGGGATAATAATATCGATAATATTATAAAAAAAATAATATGCATATATATTTATACACACATTCTTACTAGGGTTGTTGTGAAGATGAAATGAGATGATAATATTTGTTGTTATTTTTTAAAGCACTTAGCACAGTGTCTGCATACAGTAGGTACTACATAAATGCTTGTTCCCTTTCCCCTCCTCCCTACTGCAACTTCAGGGAGTTTCCAGGAAGGAAAAGAAAACAAATGAGATATCTGTCTTTAGCATATACAAAACAAAAAGCAGATGGACAGACTCAGGAGAGGGCTTATGTTGGTCTGAATAATATTTTTGCCAAAATAGTCAGCAAAATCCTTCACTGAAGGTTTCTCCTACTTTGGTATGTCATGTAAGGGACCTTCAGTTCTTGAATATACCCACAGAGAGCACATGCTAACAAATACTCCCAAAACAGAAAGTCTTCAAGTAGGGGCCCAGTGCCTGACTGGATATCTATCATCCAGTGTGTGTCCAATAAATATTTATTAAACAAATGAGTGAATTAAACTCTAAGTCCCTTAAAGACAGGGAATGTGTCTTATACTTATTTGAAATATACATTTTCATATATATGCATATGTATGTACATATTTCATATGTACATTGATATATATATATATTTGTATATTATCTCCATGACTAGAATTTGAGTTTTCTGCAGGAAGGGACTATTGTTTTTGTCTCTTTTTGTGTCCCCAGTACTTAGTACAGTGACTGGTGATAGCAGGTGCTTAATAAATGCTTTCTGGCTAACAAATGACCAACTTTGTTCTCCCATAATCTAGCACAATGTATATCCCTTGTTTGAAATGCTTCTTCTTCTCTTAATGCAGCCTAAGATCACATTCACTTTTACAGCTTCCAAATCATTTTATTCCATCCATTGATCTCCACCCTATCCCCAATAATTTTCAAACAAATTGTTGCTGCTCACATATCAATTTGCTAAGAGGTAATTTTTCAGATATGTAACCTGCTAAAATAATTTTGAGTTTTTGGTTGTTGGTAGTTTACACCCTAATTTATCTGATAAGTGTGAAAAAGTCTGGAGCTGTATTTCTCATTCATTCTTTTTTTCAGACCCACTGCCACATGATATGTTGAGAGAACAAAGGGCTATCATATTGTAGAAGAGGTGGTAATGAAAAGGACTCCAAATTTGGAGTCACAGGAAAGTTGGGTTGGAATCTCAGATCTGATATTTACTACCTGACTTGGGACAAGACACTTTTCTTTTTGGGGTCTCAGTTTCCTTCATCTGTAAAATGAGAAGCTGAACTAGATGTCCTCTGAAATACCTTCTGGTTCTAAAGCTATAATCTTTTCTGAGTCACATATAAAATGAAGGACTTGCACTAAGTGACCTCTAAGGTCAATTTCATCCTATAAACTTATTGTATCCCAGAATGACATGCAATGTGGTATCCACACTTTCTTCCTATTTATACAAAATCAATCACAATGAGACTGTTCATTCTTAAATATGAAACATTTAATAAACAACCAGACAGATGCAAGAATAATCATAAATTTTTCTAAATAGAAGGCAAAATCAGAGATAAGGATAATATTTATTGAATAGAAGGCAAGGGCAGGAATTGCAAAAAATATATATAATAATTTGCATATAAGCCTGGTTCACACTCTCTCACCAGTGCACACACAGTATATGGAAAGAGGCAGTGGAGAGATATACCTAGAGAAATCTAGCAGGGAAACTTATGAGTAGATAAATGCATGTACTCAGGACAACTCATGACTCTATTTAGCTGACCTTTATGTCTTTGATCTCTTTAGGGAATAGTCTACACCATGTCTCACCTTCTAGGTAAAACCACATCTTTACCACTTGTTCCTCTTCTGGTTTTCACAGCTATCCTTCTGGAAAAAGCTTCCTCTCTCCTACTCTCAGCCACCTAAAAGAGGATCAAAGTCTTTTAACACAAAACCACCCTTAGTAGGGTACTGAGAAAGTGTTACACTCTTTTAACATCATAAATCGTTATAGCTCGAAACAGCTACAAAATCTGTTTCCCTTCCTCCCTTTCTTTCTCTTCAGCTATAGAAGACCTTGAAGGGTAACGTAGGCACTCCTGGGAGGTTTTCCCTCTTTTAGTATGTAGACAACAAATCAAAACACAGCAACAAGATTTAGCTTTTCTCCAGTGAACTCCAGCAGTGGCAGAGACCATTTAACTTCACTCAGGTTCTTAGTTTACTCAATCTTTTTTAGTCATTCTACTCTCAGCAAAGCAGATCCTTGCCTCCAATCATCAGAGCCTATCTTTATCTAGTCAGCTGTCTCAGTTTCAAATAGTCTGCTGGCTTGAGAAAGTTCTAGATGACATCAATGACCCTACCTCACAGTTTCACCAAACAGATCTTTTCGGTACATATATCTGAGGGTCAGTTTTCTTTAAGGTCATCTAAACAATTTGAGTCTCTCCTCAGTCCTTTGATTTAAGGAACTTTATTTATTTCAAGTTGATTTGGTCAATGTTCTTTATACAGATGTCCTTTTTTTTCTACTTATTTCATAAGCCACAGTGTCCATATATGTGAGGAGCAGTCCCTTTCACTATGAATGACAAATGTGACTGCCTTATATTCAATATTTCCTTTTTTTTCAAAACTGATTCATCCTACCAGGTTTTCTGCCTTCTGATTGGCTATTCATGGTCCTGTGGGATACAATTTGTAAATTTATTTATTGCCCATTTTCCTGGGCTGGATGATCTGCCCAGCATCTCTCAGAAGTTCCAAATTTACATGTGTCCATTTTCCCTTGTAAGACCTAGGGTGTACACATAGCTTCCTGATAGAGTCATCAGAGTTGGACATTTAATGGTATGTGACACCATTCTGGCCTGGCTTATTCCTGAACACTCCAAAACATGACTTCTTTTTCTGTCTGTCCTTAATAGCAGCATGTGACATTAGCAGAGTCAACTGTACCATGCTATTCACAGGAATGCACATACTGTGCTTGCTTTTCTTTCTTATACATAGTGTCACCAACTCCAACATTTCACCAAAAGTTATTCCATCACCATCACTGTGTTAGGAAATGGGTGAGAGATTCTTCTGAGTGTGGTCAGATTTTTATTGTTTTGTCGTTCCACACTTGGACTTTATTGGTATAGGGAACTTCTGAGGAGGAGGATAGATGGAGGAGGAGAATTCCATCCACCAAAGCCAGTAGTCACCTACTCTGCCAAGGGCACCAAAAAGTAGTGACCTATGAAGGAAGTGACAGAGATGAGGCCTGAACTTGGATCTTCCTGACACCAAGACAGGATCTCTCACCACTATTCCATGATTCCATTGACAATTTTAAAGGGGGTCATTTTATAGGATAATATTCAGTTTAAATTAAAAGAGTACTGATTTGGAGCCCCCTGGCCTGAATTCAGATACCAGTTAAGCTATTTACTACGTATGTGGCCTTGGGTAAGACAATTTCTCTGGGTCTCAGTTTTATCATTTGCAAAATGGGAGAGAACATCAGACTAGATCTGGGGTTCTTAACCTGTGTCCACAAACTTTTGTTTAAAATATATATATATATATATATATTGGGTTTAATGTATATGTATGTATGACTATATTTCAATACAATTGGTTTCCATTGCAATCTTATAAATTTTATTTTATGGATTTAAAAACATTATTCTGAGGTGTCCATGGTCTTTGACAGATCACTGCCAAAGAGGCCCATGTGATAAAAAAAAAGGTGGAGAAGAACCCTTAGACTAGATATTCTCCAAGGTCTCTTCCTGGTTTCAGTCTACATCCTATATGTTGGCCTGGGTTAGGCGCTGTAAAATACAGATTCTTCTTAGAGCTGGAAAAGTTAAGAGTTGTCTCTCCACCTCCACATTTTCTGCTCTTAGCATTTCTTAATTTTCATCAATTCAATAGAATCAAAAAATCTCAGAGCTGCAAGAGACTTTAAAGCTAATCTAGTCTAATCTTTATGTATTCTTTCTATAATACAAATGGTTATCTAGCTACTGCTTAAAGAGTCTGAGACAGCAAGGTGTCTCAGTGGACAGAGCACTGTATCCCGAGTCAGGAAGACCTGAGTTAAAAATTCATCCTTAGATATATTTTCTACTTGGGCAACCCTGGCATTTAACATCTGTTTGCCTCAGTTTTCTCATCATTTAAATGGAGGCAATCATAACACAACTTCCAGGGTTGATATGGGAGTCAAATGAGATAATATTTATAAATCTTAAATTTAAAAACTTAAAGCATTATATGAACAATAGCTATTATTATTAAAACTATTACTATCTATTACTAATGCTATTACTAACACTATTTATTAACTCATAGTATTACTACCTATTAATACTATAACTACCACGTCAAATGTCAGGGAACTCACCAATTCCTGAGCCAGTCAATTTCATTCTTAATATTATTATCTTAATATGATATTGCAAAATAATAGCTAAATTCCATGCATAACTCCTTTAATTCTCTCATATGGAGGCAATTTTGGATTTTAATCTTATTTTATCTTTTAAGCTATTTCTTGCTTGCAATTTGTCATTGACCCTATTCAGCAGCTATCTCTCCATTACTTTTCATTGACTCACCATACAGAGATGATGGGATTATAACATTTGAAACCACATAGCAAATAGGCTTCTGGAGGGGAAATTCTGAGAGATTCTATTGTTCTGGAAAGGTTTTGAATGACATCCCACGCAGGAATGTACCCATTAGTTAGGAAACTAGAAATTTCTAACCTGGAATCTGCCAGACATTGAAGATTCAGGTACAAAAACTTTCTAGAAAAGTGATAGAAAAGGTACAAGAGGAGGCCAGGCATCTGGAAGCAAAATGTAATAGGGAATAAATAGCCTGTTGGAAAGAGAAAAACTAAACTAGAAGAACTAGGTTTTTTTCTGCACTTCTGTAGCAGCAAGCACCTTAGCATACCCAGGGTGACTGTTAGCATAGGTTTTTAGATCTGCTTTTTTTTTTTTTAAAGGAAAGCAACTCATAATGGGTTAACAATCTTACTTTGATGAATTAAACATCAGAGAATACAAACAGAGGTTACAAGATGACAGAGAGACAGATCAGCAGACAGGGCTTCCCACTGTCTGACCATTACATCCATACCTAGTTAGTTACCAGAGAGGGAAGCACTAACATCTGGGTTTTCAAAGCTGGGGCAGGGGCCAGGGGTGGGGGGTGGGGCCCTCAGTGGCTGCCCAAAGTCTCATCTCATCAAATCACACAACTCTTCCCAAAGTGAGCCCCCCAGAAAAACCTCACATCAGAGTACATATAGCCCTCTCCTGGCTAAGACAATGTCAAAACCCTTGTGACCCATTGCTCAATCACAAAATAACAGGTGTGGGCATTCCTGAAGAACAAGCCTCCTTCTACAGGCTCCAGGTGACCACATTCAGTCCATTAGGGGGCAGAGCATATTCTCAAATCAGGGAAGGTTCTCAAAGTCACCTAAGCCTATCAAAAGGGCCGAGGGGCAGAGAAGATCTTCAGATTCTCACTCCCATAACAACTTCAACAACCCACCCACCCCTTAATAGGGTGATTATGCCCATAGACAACTACACACAAATGCCTTTCTTAAAAGATGGTACTCAGAAATTAGCACAATCCCATACCAATCTACCAAAAAATTACTTTATGGAGCTAGAAAAAATAGTAAAAAATTCATTTGGAAGAACAAAAGATGCAGAATATCAAGGGAACTAATGAAAAGAAATGCTAGGGAAGGTACCCTAGACATATCAGACTTTAATATGTATTATAAAGCAGCAGTCTTCAAAACTACTTGGTACTGGCTAAGGAATAGAGTAGTGGATTAATGGAATAGATTGGGCACACCAGAGTCAGCAGTCAATGACTAGAGTAATCTACTGTTTGATAAACCCAAAGACCACAGTTTTGGGGATAACAACTCACTATTTGACAAAAATTGCTGGGAAAACTAGAATCTATTATGGCAGAAACTGGGCATAGACCAGTATCTAATACCGTGTACAAAAATAAAGTTGAAATGGGTGCACGATCTAGGTATAAAAGCTGATACTGTAAGCAATTTGGGAGAGCAAGGAATGGTTTACCTGTCAGATCTATGAAGAAGGGAAGATTTTATAACCAAACAAGAGTTAGAGAATCTTATAAAATGCAAAATGGATAAATTTGATTACATTAAATTGAAAAGGTTTTGAACAAATAAAGCCAATGTAACCAAGATTAAGGGGGAAGTGGAAAATTGGGAAAGAATTTTTACAACCAGTGTCTCTGATAAAAGCCTCATTTCTAGAATATACAAAGAATTGAGTCAAGTCTATAAGAATACAAGCCATTCCCCAATTGATAAATGGTCAAAGGATATAAACAGGAAGTTTTCAGAGGAAGAAATTAAAGATATCTACAAGCATATGAAAAAATGTTCTAAATCACTATTGATTAGAGAAATGCAAATCAAAACAACTCTGAGGTACCACATCTCACCAGTCAAAGTGACTAAGGTGACAAAACAGGAAAATGATAAATGCTAGAGAGGATATGGAAAAATTGGAACACTAATGCATTGTTAGTGGAGTTGTGAACTTATTCAACCATTCTGGAGAGCAATCAGGAACTATGCCCAAAGGGCTATAAATAAGTGCATACCCTTTGACCCAGCAATACCAATTCTAGAACTGTATCACAAAGAGATCATAAAAGTGGGAAGAGGACCCATATGTACAAAAACATTTATAGCAGCTCTTTCTGTGGTGGTAAAGAATTAGAAATCAAGGGGATGTCCATCTATTGGGGAATGGCTGAACAAGTTGTGGTATATGAATGCTATAGAATACTATTGTGCTATAAGAAATGAGGAGTAGACAGACTTCATAATAACCTGAAGAGATTTATATAAACTGATGTTGAGTGAGAAGAACAGAACCAGGAGAAATTTGTACACAATTACAGACACAAGATATGTGTGACAACTAGCTTTGATAGACTGGGCTCCTCTCAGCAATGTAAGGTTATAAGATTACTCCAAAAGACTCATGATGGAAAGAGATGTCCACATCCAGAGAAAGAACTACAGAGTCAGAATGCAGATTGAAGCAAACTACTTGTTCTCTCTCTTCTTGTTTTGTTTCCTCTTTCTCATTGCTCATTCCATTGGTTACAATCCTTCTTTACAACCTGACTAATGTTTAATGTGAAATTATTTGTAGATTCTGTATCTGATTGCATGCTGCCATGGAGGGGAGGGGAGGAGAGAGGAAGGGGGAGAAAATTTGAAACTCAAGGGATTGTGGAACCGAATGTTGTAAAGTAAAAGTAAATAAATACGTTAATTTAAAAAAAAAAAAGAAATAAACACAATCTTCCCAAAGAAGTCTGATCAGGTCAGAGTACAATCTTCTCCCTCATTCTGAACATTATACATCTCAGGATGATTCAGTGGAAAGAACACTGGCTTTGAGTTTGAGGTCTCCTGGGTCCCAGGCCAACAATCTTTCAACTAACCAATCTATAAAATTCAAATAAATTTGATTCAATCTTTCAATTAGCCAATATAATAAAAATATTTATTAAACCTCTACTATGTGCCAGTATCTTTGCCAAGAAAACTCCAGATGGGGTCATGAAGAGTTGGACACAACTGAACCAACTGTACAACCACCAAAACTATGGGCCACACCCTGTACTAGTGCTGGGGATGATTGTACAAAGAATGCAACAGCCTCTATTCTGGCAGTTTGAACACAGGTCTTTGTAGTTACTTCTTATGCTAGATTAATACTAGAGATTCCATGATATTCCATTAGAAGGTGAACTCCTTGAGGGCAGGGGTTGAGTGTTTCCTTTCTTTACATCTCTAGTGACACTTAACCAGTGCTCATTGATTTGCTGACCCTGAACCACCTTTGTGTGACCTTGAAAAAATCTGTTTTCTCTGGTTCTCAGTCTTTTAATTGGCAAATTGAAAGGAAGGGACTATATTTTCTCCATGGTTTCTTCCGGGTCAAAAACCCTGTAATCCTGATTTTAAGATCTTAGACTGAGTTCAGATCTGGATTTAAGATCCTTACTAGCTATGTGACCCTGGGAAAATCACTTAACCCTGTTTGCCTCAGTTTCCTCATCTGTAAAACGGATAATAATTTCTTTACGTCCCAGGGTCACTGTGAGAACCAAATGAGATAATTATTTTTAAAGCACTCATAAGTACAGTGCCTGGCACATAGTAAACCCTATCTAAGTGTTAGTTAACAATCCTTGCCCTCAAAGGGATACTATTATCTTAAATTTCCTCTCCTTGTTTTCCTCAATTCTGTGAGCTCTTTCTAGTTCCCACTTAGCAAAGTGTCTAACACATAGTAGGTTCTTAATAAACATTTGTTGACTGTGTGCCTGGAAATTTCACATTGACTTTTGTTCTGCCCTCCATTGACTAGTTCATCATGGTTACCACCTGTCTATTTTGCATTTGATACTGGCATGTCTTTAGACTCTGGTTATGCCAACCAATCTTGACCCTCTGCCATGATCTCAATATCTTCCTAAAGCTTCATTCTTGTCCAGCAGATGCCTGTGCCCTGGTATAACCAGAGCACCATCCTCCTCCTGACATTCTCCACTCTCACACCTCATTCTTCAAAGGGATTTGTCTTCATCACCTGTGTCTTGGTTCAGAGAACTGCCAAAGGGCCCTGGTGATCAAGAAAAGAATCTGCCAACATCAATTCTTGGGCTCATAGACAAATCCAGGATTGTTTTTGATAATAAAGGCCTTGCTGAGATATATAATTAAAGGGAAGAAGACAACCCACATGGGAAAATTAATCTCATAAGGGCTGCCACAAGAGCTTTGTAAAGAAATGCCTTCCATATGTAATCAGTGACTAAGAACCAGGAATGGAGGCTGTAATATTCCTGTGGGATGGCACCAAATTATTTTCAGACCCTCCTTCAAGAAGTAGCTTCCAGGAAATACAAAGAGTTAGAGGGCTGGACATCAGTTGTCATAGCTTGGTTGGTTAAAGTAATTCAAGAACAAACACTGAGTAGGCCAGTTATGACTTGGGCCTGGAATGTCTATTACTGAACAGAATAGGAGTGGCCAAGAGTAAAGAAACGTGATGGAAAAGTTGACTTCCTATAGAAGTGAAATAAAGATGGTGACCATTCTTTTGGTGTTATGGCCACCATCTTTGATAATTAAATATTAGAATCACAGGGGCATAGAATGTTAGAAGTGGCAAAGATAGGAGAGATCAAGTCCAATCTATTCATGGGAGGAAGCATAATAAAGACGAAAGGTCTCTGACCTTGGATTCAGGAAATGGAAGCTTCAATTCTGGCTAGGTCATTAATTCACTACATGTCCTTGAGAAAATTGCTTACCTGTCAAATGGGAATAACAGTGTTCTATTGACATCAAGCTGTTAGGAGAAAAGAAAAAGTGCTTTGTAAGTCTTAAGACTCTAGATAAATGTGAGCTAATATTATTTTACAGAGTAATCAATTAAGACATTATTGAGTAAACTGATCGGGAGTTAGAAATGATGTGATTTATCCAGGATGACTAAGTGTTAATGGTAACCCAGAACCTAGCCCTCCCAAGTCCAAAACCAGGGTTCTTTCCTCTCTTGAGTTTTTTGTAAGATGAAGTAGTTTAGCAAAGTCGATATGAAAATGACCTCAGAGTTAGAAAGGCTTGGATTTTAGTCCTGCTTCTGACACAAGTAGCTATCAGTGTTATCACAGTGTCTGACATATAGTAGGTGATTAATAAATTCCTATTGGCTATTCTTGACTCTCTTACCAAGGACAAATAATTTTACTTCTTGGTGACCCAGACAACTCTCTAAGACTGGAATTTACAAGTGAATTAGTGAAATGGGGACTGTCACCATGCTGGGACTTCCCTGCACTGATGAAAATGACATCACAGAGTTGGATAAGGAAAAGGAATAGGCAAAATACTGAGGTGAGGGGAGATTAAGTAATTTGTTAGTGGTGGAGGGATGAGTAGGCTTTCAGGCAAAGACAGAATAAGGCATCTGTGGGCCCTCGGCAAGGAATGAAAATTTCTCTCTCTGTATAGTGCAGTCCCATGGGAACCTTTGAATCTTCATTGGAATACCTGAAATATGACTCATCACTCACTGCACAACAAAAATAGGTTCCTATATGCTATACCACCATGGAAAATGATGTTCCAAAGTAGTATCCTTGTTTAGAATGAAATTTCTCTGTATATTAGTTTTTGAAGAGGACAATCAGCTTTTTTACAATAAGAAAGCATTAAAAACATGAATTTACAGAAAGGTGTGGTAGAAATTACCCCATTTACTCTCCTCTGCCATCTCCCAATTCCCATCCTACACACACACACACACACACACACAC
This sequence comes from Petaurus breviceps papuanus, assembly GCF_028583685.1. Classification (NCBI taxonomy): domain Eukaryota; kingdom Metazoa; phylum Chordata; class Mammalia; order Diprotodontia; family Petauridae; genus Petaurus; species Petaurus breviceps. The sequence continues at coordinate 10,933,626 of NW_027185771.1, forward strand.
ACACACATGCACAAACACACACACACGCACATGCACAAACACACACACACATACCTCAGAATCACAGAATTCCATAGCTGGAAAGGACCTCAGGGCCATCTAATCCAACTCATACCTATAAAAGAATCCCCTCTATTATGCTATAGGAAATGATGAGCAGGATGATTTTAGAAAACCTAGAAAGACTTCGTGAGCAAAACCAGTAGAACATGGTACAAAGCGACAGCAATATTGTACAATGATCAACTATGAATGACTTAGCTACTCTCAGCAATTCGATGGTCCAAGACAATTCCAAAGGACTCATGATGAAAAATTCACTCTAACATCCAGGGAAGGAACTGATGGAGTCTAAGTGCAGACTGAAGCATGCTATTTTTCATTTTCTTTATTTTTATGGGGGATTTTTTGTTTTTTTTTTCAACATGACTATGGAAATATGTGTTACATAATTACATATGTATAGTCTTTATCAAATTGCTTACCATCTCAGAGAGTGGGGAGAAAAAAGAAGTAGGGTGAGAATTTGAAACACAGAATTTTTGAAAACTAATGTTAAAAATTGTTTTTACATGCAATGCAAAAAATAAAATATTATTTTAAAAATAAGTAAAAGAATCCACTCCACAACCCATCTGAGGAATGGTCATCTAACCTTTAAATGACAATCTCCTGTGAGGGAGAACCATCTACTATCCATTTCCACTTTGAGATAACCCTCATAGTTAGTGTGTTTTTCCTGACATCAAACCTAGATTTCTCTTATTGTAACTTCTATTCACTGCTTCTAGCTCTGCCTTCTGGGACCAAACAGAATATATATAATCCCTCTTCTACTTGACACAAATTAAGTATTTAAAAGACAACTATCATGTTCAGAACCCCTTCCCCTTGCCTTGTCTTCTTCACATTGAACATCCCCAATTTATCCTCATATAATATTGACTTAAGCCCTCTTGACCCCAGTTGCCTTCCTCTAGACAGTCCCCAACATCTTCCTGAAAAAAGTGGATCCTAGAACTGATAGCCATGCTCATCATCATGTCTGACTAGGGCTGAGTGGAATGGGGCTATCATCTACTTATTCCAGAAATCTCTGGTTCTTATAGTACAGCTCCAACATCTCATTAGCTCATTCCCAGTCATGACCTATAATATTGTCCCGTAGGCAACCGCCTACCTTCTGGTCTCTTCCTGACTATTTTTTACTTCTAGCCATATGTTCTTTCCACCTGGTTTCACCATAACCTGGGTCCTACACGTGTTCTTGAGGCACAGAGTAGAAACAGAGCTAGAAGTTCTCTAAAGCTTCCAGAACTACATCTTGTGGTCCTGTGATCTTGACTGGGTGCCTTGTCCTGACAACCCCTATTTCCCAGCAAATTTGTCAAGTGAATGCATAAATGCAGTTAACATAAACACAGGGGCTGAATGGATGATTCATGATTTCATTTGAATGAGAGGAGGTCACCATAGGGGACTAAGGGGCCTTGGGGGCAAAGGCTTGATTCCACTCAGCTGGGATTCCTGTTTACAGTAAAAACTTCTGTGGAGTCTAATAGTGTTCACTGGATCTCAGCATAAGTAGGGATTCAGTGGGGGAAGCTCAGGGTAATGAAAATCCATTCAACTCAGAGTCAGAAGAAATGGAGTCAAGCCCTAGACCTGTTACTAGCTGTGTGACCTTGGACAAATCCCTTGATGTCTCTGGGCTTCTGTTTCTTCCTTTGCAAAATAGAGATTGTGATAAGTTGTGGCAGCTATCTCATAGAGTTGTTGGGGGAAGGGAGAAAGGAACAAGTTTTTATTAAATCCCTAATATGTGCCAAGCATTGTGTTAAGTGCTTTACAAATAATCACATTTGATCACCATACCAACTCTGTGAGGTGAGTGCTATTATTATTGTTCAGTAATTTTTCAGTTGTGTTCAATTCCCTGTGACTCCATTTGGGGGTTTTCTTGACAGAGATACTGGAGTGGTTTGTCATTTTCTTCTCCAGCTCATTTTACAAATGAGGAAACTGAGGCAAACAGAACTAAAGGTCTTGCCCAGGATCAGACAGCTAGATAGCATCTGAGATCAGATCTGAACTCAGGAAGAGGAATCTTTCTGAATCCAGGCCTAGCACTTGATCCACTGTGCCACCCATTTTACAGTTGAGGAAACTAAGACAAGGCAGAAGTGAAGTAATTTGCCCAGGGTCACATAGCTAGTATGTGTCTGAAGCTGGTTTTGAACTCAAGTCTTCCTGACTCTAGGCCCAGCTCTCTATCCACTTCACAGATTCCTAGGGAGTTCAAATGATATGGTATATTTTATAAAGCATTTTAAATGCTGTGTAAATGTTAATTTTTATTCAAATTAATCCTGCAAACTTGTACTCTATAAGCTTTCTTTTAGCTCTAAGCTTTTATGGCTCAGTGACTCTTGGAAGTCCCAGGAAACATGGAAAGATTAAATTGACCTGTACAAGAGGGAGGGAATTTGTGTAATGATTCAAACATGGGAATCACTCCATGTTGGCTTTCCCAACTGATTAATCATATAAGATCATGGAACCAAAAGCCTTCTTGCCTTCATCATTTTACTTTTCAAGAATGGCTATGATATTAATCTTCACCTTATGAATCCCATTGCCTGACACTCAGCTTCTATTTATTATTTGTAAGGCATATATGTCATCCTGGATTAAAACTGTAAATACTCTACTTATCCAAGGCAGAACACATCTTCCCTTTGTTTAAATTCTAAGCTGTGATGTTTTACACAAGTTAGCTTCCTTTCCAAGTGGAAAAGTCTTAAAGATCACCCTGTTTGAAGGCTAATTTAAGGTAACTTAGACATTATGCATGGATCAGTTCCATTGAAAGCATAATAAATGGGTTTGCAACTAACTCTAGCTTTCAAGGCAAAACTCACCTGAACCAGAAACCAAGAGTTTCCTAGTCTCAGTACCCGAAAGAGAGAGGTGAGCATCTTGCATGGGAGGATGGTGGACAAGGGAAAGGCAGACATTTTTCTCTAGTGCCCCTAAATATTGAAATTGAAAGTTGCTTACAGAGCGTAAATGAATTCCAGAATCTTAGAGCTAGTGTGAATCTCAAAGGTCCATCCAACCCAGTTGTTCATCTAGTACAAGAATTTTCTGCCTGGCATTCCTAACACATAGCCAGTCATACAGCCTCTGCTTAAATACTCCCAAGACTAGAATGTCCCTACCTAACAAGAGAACCTACAAGAGTTACAGGACAACTCTAATCATTATCAATTTTATCTAGACAAGATCATAGATTGAGCATTGGAAGTGACATTTAGGGGTTATTTGGTACTATCTCTCATATTACAAAAGAGAAAAATGAGACATGGGAAGTAGTTTGCCCCAAATCACACAGATGGTACATAACTCAACTGCGATTCCAACCCTACTCCCCCAGTTTTCAAATCAAGCATTCCATATCCTATATCTCGACTTTGATGAACTGAAATCTGCCTGAGGATTCTACCTATTGGACCCAATACTTACCCTGATCCCTCTTCCACATGACAGTTCTTCAAATACTTGAAGTCATAAATCTTTTTTCCATCCCCAACTCCCACCCCAATCTTCTACTTTCCAAGCTAAATATTTTCAGGCATCACAACCTGTCACTGTATGACAAGGCTTCCCCTGGGTTCCCCCTTGAAGTTGGTCTCCTATTGACTCCCACGTTGTCTCTTTATTTTCTCCCACATTTCTTCACTCCTCACAATTTACTGAGTGACTGATGTCCTGTGCAGGAGCACGGAGTCTTGGATGATCTCAAGCAGAAGTGCTCTTATAAACTCCTCGGATTAGGGTGACGATCTATTTGGTATGCTATACTGCATCTTTTGGGGCAGCTAGGTGAAAGAGAGGATAGAGCACTGGGCTTTGAATCAGGAAGACAGCTTCATGAGCTCAAATTCAGCTTTAGACACTAGCCACCTGACTCTGGCCAAGTCACTTCACCCTGTTTGCCTCAACTTCCTCATCTATAAAACAAGCTGAAGAAGGAAATGGCAAACCACTCCAATATCTTTGCCAAGAAAAACCCATATGGGGTCATGAAGAGTGAGATAGGACTGAAAAACGACTGAACAAAAAGAGCAGCAATGAACAATAGCAAAATGCTCCCTCGTCCTGTCATATGAGTTTGCATGGCCTCCTCCAGCGTCAGCAGTTTTGGCCGTCGATGTAGTACTGTCTTAGGTGATGCTTAAGGTTACTTCTATTCCAAAATCCTACGATTGCGAGACTTCACAGAGGAGACAACTGCAGCTGGGGCTCCAAGATTGGAGATGATTTAGAAAGGGGAAGGACTAGTCCATTCCATGCTGCAGAAGTCAATGTCCCTGACCTTTCCTGTATTTCTTCTCTTTTTCAGTATTCCATTCATCCTAGCCACATCAACTCATGGAGAAGGGTCCATCTCTACCTTATGTGCTCAGTAGTGCTTAATGCATTCTAGGGACTCCGTAAATGTAAAAGTCAACTCGCACATCCTTTTCCACTCACCAATGTCTCCTTCCTGCCTTTGGGCTTCTCTACAATATTCTTTGATTATTCTCCTGGGGTAGGAAGGTCATTGAGAAGCTGGGCCAAAGTATTGCCTCATTGGTCTTTCTGGCATTTGGGGAAAAGCAGCTCTTAGTATGAGAAGCCACCTGGCTTGGCAGATAAAATGCTGAAATTGAATTCAAGAAGATCTTGAATCAATATCTCACCTCAGACACTAGCTTTGTGACTACGGACAAATCACCTAATCTCTTTGTTATCTTAGACAATTATCTAAGTCTGTACATTGCAAATGGTCAACTAGGTGGCAGAATGGATAGAGTGCCAAGCCTTATATCAGGAAGACTCCTCTTTATGAGTTCAAATCTGGCCTCAGACACTTACTACCTGTGTGACCTTGGGTAAGTCACTCCTGTTTGCCTGAACTTCCTCATCTATAAAATGATCTGGAGAAAGAAGTTGCAAACCACTTAAGCATCTCTGCCAAGAAAACCCCAAATGGGGTCACAAAGAATTGGACATGACTGAAATGACTGAACAACACATGTTGAAAACCATTGATAGAATTAATTATTTACAAGGAGTTTCCTCTACCAATGAAATCACAGGTCTGATTATTTTTAAAAATTGAAATAGTGATAGTATCTACCTCACAGGGTTATTAGGAGGGTCAAATGAGAAAATGTGCATCAAGTACTTTGCTAATTTATTACTACTAGCTGTGTGACCTCCAACAAGTCACTTCCCTTCCTTGTCCTCAGTTTGCTCACCTGTAAAATGGGCATATCAAATTACTTCTCTGTAAGAGACTTGCTTTACAAACCTTAAAAGACTAGAAAAATATGGGCCCTTTGGCTCTCCCCAGCTGGCCCCATTCTGATATCTAAATGGAACATGGGTTTTCATGGCCATTTGAAAGGAGCCAGTCCCAAGCAATCAGTCCCCAGGGAAAGGCTAGAGTAAGGGAGGAGGGTTCTTCATGCAATAGTCACAATCTCTTGAGGCAATGACAAGTCAATGAGAACAGGTGCTATTGGGAGAGTAAGGAAGAGGGAGGTGTTCAATTGTTACCAACAGTGCTTTTCTCCTAGGCAGCTTCTGGGGCACAAACTGAGCATCCCCATGCAAGTGACAAACCTCTGTCACCTTACAGGGGCACAGTGCTCCTTTCTGACTTTGGAGTGAGAAAATTTTTTTCATAATTTTCTTGGTTTGGTGAAATCCAGAGAAAGCTTCAAGAATGGAAGTTGCCCAAAATAGAAATCTGTAGTTGGGTAAAATTCAGGAAATGTGAAAAGCAACTAACTGTCCTAAACACATGGCCTTTGCCCTTGTACCCAGACCTGCTGGATATGTTTTTTGGGTCTGATCTCATCAGTGATCCAAAGGTAGCAACCCTGGACAAGAGGAAGAGAACTGCACTGGGGAGGAATCCTGGGTTGAAATCAAGAGTCCGTTACTGACCAGCCAGCTAGATGAACAGTAGTGCACTGACAGAACTGACTTGGACCTGAGAAATCATGTAGTATGCTTTCTCTCATTTTACAGAGAAGGAAACTGAAACCAAGAGAGGAGAAGTAACATGCCCAAGACCACACATTCAATAGGTAGTATAGTAGAATAGAATGTTGTACTGGAGTCAGGAAGACTGCCCAAGACACAGAACTTAAGTGTCTTATTCATTATTACTCAGCTGGCATTTGTAAGAAACAGGGCCTGAACCCACATATTGCTAGCAGGACCTGCTCTCTATCTACAACATCATATTGTCAATTCATACTACGTAAATGTAAGTTATTATTATTCAACAATTTACCATGCATTTATTAAGGGTCTACTGGACAGCCACTGTCCTGGGTGCTGACAATAGAAGAAAAAACAGTAACAAGAAATACCTAGTTCCTCCCTTCAAGAAACTTATATTCTCCTGGGGAAAACTTATGTATACATCTTAATAAGTACAAAAAGCAATTTCCAGGAAGGAGACAGAGCAATGAAAAGTGGAGGGGTTAAGTCAGGGTATCAGGAAAGGTCTGTAATACTACTAACAGCAGCAGCAGCCGCAGCAAAAATTTTATAGAGAAGAGATTATCCAGAAGGCCAAAGTTCTCAACATTGTCAATGGCTACAGAGAAATTAAGGAGAATGAGGACAGAGAAAAGGTCACCATACTTGACAATTGAGATCATTGATAATTTTGGAGAGCGAAGTTTTGGTTGAATGAGTTCAGACCGCCAATTGCAGAAATATCAGAAGGGAGTAAAGGAGAGAAGAGGTCAATTGTAGATGATTTTTTTCAAGCCATGTTTCTGGGCCTCAGTTTCTTCATTTGTAAAATGAAGGAGGGGGACAGTCTAGAGTAGTTCTCCCTAAGTTTCCTTTCAGTTCTAACATTTCCTACTCCTAGGGCCCTTTGAGCTCTCTCCTTCTATGTTCTAGTTTAGGGTTCTGATTTCTAAGGACAAACTTACAGAATAAATCATTTCCACATCCATCTTATTGGCCTAAGTAAAGTAAGAACGAAAAGATGTCAAGTTAAAACTGGAATGAGAACAAAAATTAGTTCTGTACAGGCCAGGAATCTGGCTCTTTTCATGATTACGTTATCACTATACAATATGTCAGCAAACTCTTGTAAAAATGTGATAAAAAAAATAAGGACCTCACTTTATCACTTCTCTTACCTCATTAGGAATGATAGCGAATCTAATCTGAATTGAGTTTAAAGTAGACAAAAGTGTGACAAAGTACAGTGAGAAGGGGCAGAGCCAAGACGGCAGATTAGAGGCAGCAACCCAGCTGAAATTTCCCAACATTCCCTTCCAACTTTAAAATAATGCCTCAAGTGCAATTTTGGAGTGGTGAGACAATGAAGGGTCAGGGTGAGACATTTTTCCACCCTAAGACAATTTAGGAGGCAGGCAGAAGTTCGTTACAGCAGGAGGGCTCTCTGGAGGAGCAGTGGGCCTCAAAGGTGGCAGCAGCAGCAGTCTCAGGAGCTCTTAGCCTAGAGATGGTAAGGGGGTCAGACAACTGGTCAGAAAGAGATTACAGGGGACCCTTTGCTGGCACTGGGAACAGCTGGCTCTGACTGGCAACTTTATTGCCCATAAGCAGTTCTGGATCATAATTTCAGGGTGGAGGAGAGTGTTTGTGGTTGTTCATAAGGGAACAGGGGCAACGCTTGAATTTCACTGTAGTCGGAATTAGTTCAAAGAGGGAAGAATACATACACACACACACACATACACAGAGGTGGGTATAGAAATCTACCCATAGGTAGATTACTCCATAGGAAAATAAGAAGGGGAAGGGTTAAAAAATAAAAGAAGAGATATTTTAAGGGGGAGAGTGGATTGGGGGAAGTAGTGGTTGGAAGCAAGACAGACTTTTAAGGAGGGACAGAATAAAAAAGAAAGATAAACAGAGGAAAATGTACAATTAGTGATCATAACTGTCAATTTGAATAAGATAAGGTAACCCATAGAATGGAAGCAGTTAGCAAAATGGATTGGAAACCAGAATCCAACAATATATTATATACAAAAGATACACTTGGGACAGAATGACACACACAGAGTGGAAATGAAGGAATGAAACAGAGTCTTATGCTTTAATTGAAGTGAAGAGGGCAGGGGTGGCAATCATGATCTCAGACAAAAAAAAAAGCAAAATTAGACCTAGGAAATTACATTTTGCTAAAAAGGTACCCTTTGCTAAAAAGGTACCAGGACAAATAAATATTCAAAATATTTTACAGCAAGTTTCTCTGATAAAGACCTCATTTCTCGAATATATAGAGAACTAAGTCAAATTTTTTTTTAAAAAAAAAAGACCTCTCCCCCAACTGATGAATGGTCAAGGGATATAGAAGAAATATCTATAGTCACATGAAAAAGTACTCTAAATCACTGATTAGAGAAAGGTCAATTAAAACAACTCTGATGTACCATCTCACACCTATTAGAAATTACAAATGCTGGAGTGGATGAAGGAAAATAGGTACATTAATGTGAAGTAGTGAACTGGTCCAACCATTCTGTAGAACATTTGGGAACTATGCCCAAAGGGCTATAGAACTGTGTATACCCTTTGATCCTGCATCACCATACTAGGTCTGTATCCAAAAGAGATCAAAAGCAAAAAAGGAAAAGGACCTATATACAGAAATATTTCTAGCAGCTCTTTTTGGGTGGGAAAGAATTGGAAATTGAGGGGATGCTCATTAATTGGGAAATTACTGAACAAGCTTGGCATGTAACTATGATGGAGTACTATTGTAATAATGGTGAGGGAGATGATTAAAAAAAAACAATCCCATAAGACCCGTATGAAATGATGCAAAGTGAAGGGAGAAGTGGGACTCGTTATGCACAGTAACTGCAACATTGTAATGATGATCAACTCTGAAAGACTTGGCTACTCTGATTAATACAATGACCTAAGATGTTTCCAAAAGACTCATGATGAAAAAATGCTATCCACCTTCAGAGAGAGATCTGATGAACACTGAGTGCAAACTGAAATAGACTTTTCTCACTTTCTTCATTTTTCTTGCTTTTTTCGCAATATGGTTAATATGGAAATGTGTTTCACATGATTTCACATGTATAACCAATATATTGCTTGCATTCTCTGTGAATGAAAGGCAGGAAGAGAGTTTGGAACTCAAATTTTAATAATTAAAGAATGTTAAAGATAAATAATACTTTATTACAAAGTACAGTGTGAGGCTTAGAGGAAAGCTAAAGGTCATGGGGATGGCTATTAGAGTTCGCTTTTCCATTTGGTTATGTATTGGGACACATGAGACATTCCAGCCTGATCTACTTGGGTAAGTCACTTCCTTTCCCTTGGTCTCAGCATCTTCATGGATAAAATGTAGGGATCTAAGAATCTTTCTATGAATCTTATTCACAGTACAGTGTGAATGACTGAAAAAGATTGTTTCCCAAAGACTATACAGTCTGTTCTCATCCTGTTCATTTCTGGACCCAACTCACTGTCTTATCTTCATTGAAAGTCCAAAATATTTATATAGAGCACCTCTTTTGTGTCTATCCCCCCCAACTCTCAACACTAGGTTGGGCCTCTATTGGGGCGTCTACCCCCAGGCACCACTTAGCTGCCTCCAACTGTCACTCCTTGACTCATAAAGGTCATATTACTTTAAATTCTGTCCTGCGTTGCCTCCTCACTAGAGAAGGCATTCTGCTTTTAAAAGAATGATCAGTGGTATGACTGGTCCTTTACCCATCCAATGGCTAGGTGCTCTCTAGTTAAGTCAACCAGCATTTATTAAGCACCAATTATGTGTTGGCATTGTGCTAACTTTTGGGAATACAAAGAAAATCAAAAAGAGTCCCACTGGAGAAGCTCACAGTCTAAAGGGAAGACAAGAGGCAAACAAGTACATACAAATAAGGTTTAAGCAGTTTAAAGTGGGAATGGTCAGCAGAAGGAAGACCCTAGAAGTAAAAGGGATTGAGAAAGGCTTCCTGAAGAAGGTGGGGTTTTGGATGAGACTTGAGGGGAGTCAGAAAAGTCAGGAGGGAGGGAGAGATGAAGAGGAAGAGCACTCGAGGCATGGGAGTTTGAAGATGGAGTATCATATGTGAGGAACAACATGGATGCCAGTGTCACTGGATCACAGAGTGTATGATGGTTTGTAGGGTATAAAAAGACTGTGAAAGAAGAGGCGAACCATTAGACTTGACCAAAGAATTTCTTCCCATTTTGAATAAGGGTGACAATGTAACTGTTAAGACCTTATACCTCCTGGCCCTCACGTTCCATAATTTCACCAACTCAGATTAGAGGCTGTCAATTGATAGACTTAGTTCACTTCCCTCCAACTCTTACTCCATTACATAAGCTACTGTGTGTGTCCTTGATAGATAAGTACTATGAGCTGTTCAGCATATTTTTTTCTACACCAGTGGCATCAAACTCAACTAGAAAGGGGAGGGGCACTAATCCACCCATAAACATCCCTTTAGACGACATATCGACTTACTTTTAAAATGTAAAGTTATCTCTGTTTTATTGTATTTTCACTTATATTAAATATTTTCCAATTATGTTTTAATCTGATTTGGGCAGCATGTTTGACACCTCTGATCTAGACCACTGGTCTAGTTTGTCTAAATCCTTTGCCAACCTGTATTTCTTGTGTAGATAGGTCAATCTCTTTTAAGTGGTTATGGATGCAGTGGTTCCAAGGCTTGATGCAACCTGAACAATTCCATCCTCAAATGGAATCATATGGAGGAATCCTCCCAGACTCGGACTCTGCAGTGAATCTCCTCCATGACTGTGGCAAAAATGTTCCCCTGTTTTGGTGACAATAATGATCAAGAGGGTCATTAAACTAACTTATCTCTACTTTGATTTCTTTTAAGGAATCTTGTACATTTTGGACACCTTGTTGGAGAAAGATGGCAATTCCGTCCTACCAAATCATGTGCTAGTTTATTATCACCCAACAATAAGCAAGTTGTATCTAGAGTTTTCTATATTTTGGAGTCAACTCCATAATGATCAAGATGTAGTCTACTATGCAATATAGCTTATGAAAACCTGCCTAGTCTCCCTTCCTTCCTCCCTCCCTCCCTTCCTCCCTCTTTCCTTCCTTCCTTCCTTCCTTCCTTCCTTCATTTCTTTCTTTCTTTCCTTCCTTCTCTTTCTTCCTTTCTCTTTCTTTCTTTCTTTCTTTCTTTCTTTCTTTCTTTCTTTCTTTCTTTCTTTCTTTCTTCCTTCTTTTCTTTTTCTCCAATGGGGTCAAAGGAAGTGAGTGAAGAAAATAAAACTTTTATAATTTTTTTAAATTAAATTTAAAAATAAAACATTGAAAGAAGGAACAAATTAATTTTCTCCATTTCAAGGATAGAATTGTATTTTCATACTGAGACAAACTAAATCTCCTCTTCTTGTCTGGTTAGTCTTGGGTAAATCTATGGATTTTATAAATCTATAAATCCATGTCTTCTCTACAGTTTTATGTGGGATGGAAGAGGCAGGGGAAGGGAGGGGTGGAGAACTTATGGGTCTGCCAAGAGAATACAAAGCAAAATCTCAATGACTAGAGGTCTTACCTTGGCAGCGTCTTACAGTTGGCCTGAATCTGCTTTCCTTTACTGATGAACATTGAGATGTTGGCAACTAGCACTAAATCCTAGAGTGGGTCGAAGATATGCTCTCCTCTCAGCAACTGAGAAAGAAAATGTCATCCAGTGGAAAAAGCAAACATCATATTTCTGGAGGTGTGTCACTGAAGGCAACTGAATTCACATTTCTGGACCTCAGTTTCCTTACCTGCAAAATAAGAAGAATTATAATCACCTTCCCCCTCTCTCACCCAGTAACTGTTTTAAAGAAAGCTTTTTTGCAAATGCTAAAGCCCCATAGAAATTGGATCTCTTATTATGATTGTTATTATACATCCCCTTGCAGACTCCTTAACACAAATAGATTTCATTTCTAAATATGCTCCATTACTGATGCTGGCGACAAGAGCGAGGAGACTGAATAGTGGGATATTCCATAAATCGCAGAGAAGATGGAAAAGACAGGCACAAGAGAGAGAAAGCCCTGGGTCTGGAGTCATCAGGAACACCTTAGTTCTTGTCCTGCCTCAGACTAAGTGACCCTGAGAAAGTAATTTAATGCTTCCCCGAGTTTCCTCATCTATCACATGGGGACAATGATGGTGCCTGATGCAGAAGTTTATTTTAAGGATCAAATGTGTTAACTTAGGGGCAGCCAGGTGGTGCAGTGAATAGAGCACCAGCCCTGGAGTCAGGAGGACCTGAATTCAAATCCAGCCTCAGACACTTAATACAAAAACTAGCTGTGTGACCTTGGGCAAGTTACTTAACCCTGCAAAAAGCAAAAAAAAAAAAAAAGAGTTAACTTAAGTACAATGCTTTCAAAACTGTAAAGCACTGTATAAATACTATCATTGATGTTGTTGTTGTTGATTTGGACAATATTGGTCCTTGGTATTGGGGAAGAGAAGTAAGGACTCTCCTCATCACCACCCCTCAAAAAAAATTACCTGTCAAAATGTAGATCCATCTGTGAGGAGTGAAAATTTGTCTTCTTGGTCACTTATACTTCAGTGTTTAATCCCTTATACTTCGTCACTTAGACTTTATCGATAATTAATATTAAAGACAAAATTCCCTTCAAACCCAGAAGGTAGTTTAGAGATCATTTTGTCAAATGCTTCATTTTGTAAGTGAGGAAATTGAATCCTCAAAGGAGGAAATAATATATATCTATGTGTATATATACATGCACGTATATATATATGTGTGTATATATACATACATACATACACATATACATTTATGTGTATGTGTGTGTGTAAATGTAGTTTATCAGATCCCCTTCTGGAAGCAAATTTTAATGGAAAAGGAAGAAAATCTTGGGAGGTGGTGCAGTGGGGGTGGGGGGAGATGAAGACATGTTTGCATGTCAAGGGGTTGTGTTGTTCTCAAAACCACATCCTGTTTTCCAGGTCAAGAATGTGCTGAGGCTGTGGGCAGATCCGATGAAGCAAGGATTCTCCAGGAATAGGCCTCGGATGCTATATCCCTACCCCTTCAACACTACAAGAGAAAACTTTTCCTCTGACCCATTATTCCTGGCTTCCCAGACCACAGGATAAATATGTGACAGAGACCTGAGGAGTTTCAACCCTGCCCTCCCTGTATGGAGAAGCACACTAACCCTCCCACTAATAGCTCTTCCCCCATCCAGGTCCACTTCATGCTCCCCATACCCATAAGTCAAACAAGCCAAATATTCTCTCAAACACTAGTTCGCTGAATATAATTTAGGACAATTTGTATCTTCTTCTTCCCATTTCCAAGGTTTTTTTTTTTAATTAAGGAGTTAAACAGTGCATATAGTGTTATTGATTTCAAAGGAAATTTTATTAAGCTTACAAATCTGAAATAAAAACTTCTGAAGGAATCATTGACTTCTATTGCAAAAGAGAAAAAAATAAAAAACAAAAGCTAAGGTAGTTTCCAACCTTATAATGACAGAATATGATGAAAATTTCTGGAGCTACTAGAAAAACACCCCATTTGCTCATTTTGCTGGCATTAGAATAAATAAACTTCTGGTTATGTGCATTATTTTCTCTTACATAAGATGGTATTTCAGTGAAACTCTAGATTCATATGTTTCTGTTTTCTTTTTTTTTTTTAAAGCAATCGGGATTAAGTAACTTGCTCAAGGTTACACGGCCAGGTATTTCTGGGTGTGGTGCTGAGTATCTGAGCCCGGATTTCATCCAGGTCATCCCGACACTGGAACCAGTGCTCTTACTCGCTGAGCCACCCGGCCATCCCATGTTTCTGTTTTCTATTCAGGTAAGAGTGTGATCATAGTTATTCATACCTATATCCCAATTGAACTCTGGACATCTTTTAATGGCACCCCTTACCCCCATGTCCAAGAAACACAACCTAATAGTTACCCCTTCCACAGTGTGGAGTTTAGAGTCATGGCACCCTCATGATCTAGAAAATCTGTGCAAAATTTCTTGGCCCTCCCTTCATACCAAAGAAGAAGTCTGAAATTTTTCTTTTTCTTTTATGGGGTGTTTACAATACCTTAAAAGATAAAATATCAATATTACACAATACCATATGTCGATTGTATGCATTTCTGAGTTTCTAAACTTTTTCTGTATTGTCTGCTGGCCTTCACATGTCTTATGAAACTTTTGCAAAACCCCCCAAAATTCCAATTTAATTTCTTATGCTGATCTGTGGTATATCAAAACCATGATGGTGAAAGTCTAATGCGGAAGGGTTAACTGTATAGGAAAAGGAGCATTGGATTTGGATTTCTATTTGAATTCAGAGCATCAGCATTCAAATCCCTGCTCTGACCCTGGAAGATTTCATAGCACAATGGAAAGTATGCTGAAAGTATTAGATTTGTCAGCAAAGAATGTGGGTTCAAATCTCAGCTTCAGGCTTTAACTTCTGTAATTTCAGGCAAATCATTTAACCTCTCTTACTCTCCGGTTCCTTATCTATAAAAAGAGAGAGTCAGATGAAATTATTTCTAAGGTCCCTTCTAGCTCTAAGTCTAGGAACTAAATTACCTTCCTACTGGGCCTCAGTTTCCTCCCTGTCAATTAGTGGATTAGACTTAATGACATCTAAGGTTATCAAGACATCGCCTCCTAAGGTTATCTTACAACTCGAAAGTCCATGATCTAGCTTCAGCCTGGGTGGCCAGCCCATACAGAACTAAAAAAGAGTAGTTATAAATTTACAATAGTGTCACCTACTGAATTGAAAGGGGGAAGTTCAGTGCCAAGTGATACCCCTTAAGGGGAGGGCTTGGAGGAAAGAGGGAAGGCATTAGTCATCCATTCATCCAAGGCAGTCTCACTAGGAAAGCCAGTTTTCTGTAAAACTTGAAAAGTCTGCCCTCCCTACTGCTTTTCAATCTTAGCTGTCCCCTCCATTATGCCCTTTCTATGACCTTGGTCCAAGGCTCGCTCTCCTTATCAAAACCTGACCCTAGAAAACACCCTGATAGGATATAAATTGATTAAAGTGCCAAGTACTAGTAACAAAGAGAGTGTGAACACACTCAGCCCAGGGTCCTGGAATTTGGACAAGGGTTTTAGGGTCAAGGGAGGAAGCTTTATGGTGTGGTTCAGGCATCTACATTTGGAAAGGCAAGATAAAGCTTCAGCATGGTGGTTATAGGGGGTTAAAAGAGAGAGGGCTCCCAGTACTCTAATTCCCTAGGGCTACTTGTGGCCTACTAGGTCAGGGCTGGACTGGGGTTTATTTGAGGGTAACATTTCCCCACTGTCACAAACTGGGGTTGTATTTGAGTCAGAGCCCCTGAGTACAGCCTATTCCAACCATAGACACTTGTGGGACCATGTCATTCATTAACTTTAGTCTCCTTTCTGAAAGGAGGATACTAATGCTTACACCACCTATTTTTTTTACTTTCTACTTCTTTTTTGTCTTTATTAATTTGTTTGTTTACTTTTCATTTACAAGATTCAGTTCCACAATCCTTTGAGCTTCAAATTTACACCACCTATTTTTTTTTACTTTCTACTTCTTTTTCTGTTTTTATTAATTTGTTTGTTTATTTTTTGTTTACAAGATTCGTTCCACAATCCTTTGAGTTTCAAATTTACACCACCTATTTTTAAAGAGCTATTGTGAGGAAAAGATTTGGTTAAACTCAAAGCACAAGAGAAATGAAAGAGGAGGGTTTTTGGTGGTTATTTTGTATACCCAGAACCCCTCACAGTGCCAGCCCCATGTTTTTGTTGTCATTTCTCTTCCTTTTTTAAAGAGAACTGATGACAAAGACAAGATGATGTCTTGACTTGCTTGTGAACTGGATTTAAGTGAGGCAGAGGCTCACTCTCCCCCAGAGTCATCTAAGTCCAGTGGCAAGACGAAAAATCAAGACTGCTGGTGATGGATCATAGTAGGCATTTAATAAATGCTGGTTTGTTAAAGAACTGAACTGAGGTAACCTGGTGCAATGAAAAGACCACTGGACTTGAAGTCAGAGGAAATGAGTTTGAATTCTGGCTCTGTCATTTGCTAACTGTGATATTGCTTCTCTGGGTCTCAGTTTCTGTATCAGAAATATTGATTTAACAATTCATGTGTGACCTGTGGTAAATGTGGGGGAGGAAGGATCCCACTGTGTGAGGAGTCAGAGAATCTAGGGATGAATCCTGACTCTACTTCTTACTTTGTGATTTCTTAGGAAAATCATTTTGCTGCTTTATGCCTCAGTTTCCTCATTTGAAAAATGAGACAGTTGGACTAGATCAGGGCTCCTTTACCTTTTGGGAGTTATAGAACCCCTGGCTGTCTGGTTAAGCCTATGGACTCCTTCTCAGGATAATTTTTTAAATGCATAGAATAAAATATGTAAGTTTACAAGAGAAACTAATTATGTTGATGTAGAGTTAAAAAGGTTTTTTTAGAAAGTTCATAGACCCCAGGTTAAAAACTTCTGGGCTCCCCTTCTAACTCTATATAGCAATGTTTCTAAGCTAATTTGCATAAAATGCTTTGCACACCTTAAAATGTGATATAAATGTCAACTGTCATTATTCATGCTACCCCTAGAAGAATAATAAGTAGTGAGTTAGTACCAGGCTCCCACAATGGTCCCATACCAGCTAGGAGGACAACTGCTGTTAACTAATCCTTGCTGAGGTGTTAACTGATAGCCTCTCACCCCTGTAGTCCTGCAGTTCTGGTTACCCCTCCCCCTCCATCACCATACACACTGATCCCTCTTGTGATGAAGTGAAGAAGTTAAGACTTGACGTGGGAGCTCCAAAAGGTTGCTGACCCCTAATGTAGAGGGAGCATCGCTGAGAGGCCACGATAAGGGCTTTGGGGAATTGTGGGAATGGAAAGGACAGGGCTTCAGCATGCCATCAGAGAAAGAGCATGGGACTTTGACTCAGAAGACCTGGGTTCAAATGCCAGGTCACTGTGTGACCATGGGCAAGTCACTTAACCCTCTGACTCAGTTTCCTCATCTGTTAGTGAACATTTTTGTCATTTTTCAGTCGTTTTTCAATAAACATTTATCCAGTCATGGGCCAGGCAGTGCGGTAAGTGCTGAGTGTACAAAGAAAGGCAAAAGACAGCCCCTGCTCTCTGTGACCTCACATTATAGGGGGAGACACAACATGTAAATAACTATGTGCAAGCAAGATAGAGAAATGAGAAACTGGAGAGAATCAACAGAGGGAAGGCACTAACTAAAGGGATCAGGAATTACTTCTTGTAGAAAGTGGGGTTTGGGGCAGCCAGGCAGCACAGCGAGTAAGAGCACTGGCTCCAGTGTTGGGATGACCTGGAGATCGAATCCCGAGCTCAGACACTTAGCACCCACCCAGAAACACCTGGCCGTGTAGCCTTGAGCAAGTTACTTAACCCCAATTGCTTAGGGGTGGCCAGGTGGGTCAGCGAGTAAGAGCACCGGCTCCAGTGTCGGGATGACCTGGATCAAATCTGGGCTCAGATACTCAGCACCACACCCAGAAATAACTGGCCCTGTCACCTTGAGCAAGTTACTTAACCCCGATTGCTTTAAAAAAAAAAAGTGGGGCTTTAGCTGGGGCTTAAAGGACACCAGGAGATAAAGAGAAAAGGGAAGAGAATTCTAGGCATGGAAGACAGTCAGGAAAAATGCCCAGAGTCTGGAGGTGAAGTGTCTCATGCAAGAGACCAATATCATTGGACCAAAAAGCACATGGGGGCAGTAAGGTGTAAGAAGACTGGAAAGGTCTTCAAAGTCTAAAAAATCTATGAAACATTGCTTGCTGATGATATTTACCATATTTACCTATGATATCTATCTATCTTGAAAGCATATCTTGAAAGGACTTTGTGACAGGCTATCTATGTCCTAGGACTGGCCTATCAAAGCTTGGAGGGGTTCCCTCTCAGATTGACTATAGTAAGGGTGGATTTGCCAGCCACAGTAACTCTATAAAGCATTCTGGGATTGTGAAGGATGCCCTCACAGGGACAAACCTATGGATCCTTGCAGTATTTGGAATTATAAATGTACCACCGTTAATTAATTTATCAATACCAAATACCAAATACCAAGAGTTGTGAGGAAAATTCTCCATAGATCCTGAAGTTCTACAGAAATGGAAATGAATGTTATTGCATACACTCACTCACTCACTCACTCACTCACTCACTCACACACACACACACACACACACATCTCTTCAACTTGAAAATCAGTGGCACCCCAGTCACTGTTGAGTAAAATTCAAACTGCATGAGCTAATATGTAAGACCCTTCACAATCTGGGCCTGGAACTATTCTGCTTTAGCAGCCCTATTTCATTTTGATATCTCTGTATATTTTGTGTGTACTTTCCCACCTCCAAAACATGTCTAGACTGTGTACAAAATCTAGAATGTCTTCCTTTCCTTTCTTTCTTCCCTGTTGAATGGCTACTCATCCTTTAAATTCCAATCTAAATGCCACTTCCTCCAGGAAATCTCCCCTGATTACCCTTCCCTTACCCCCATCCACCACAGACATTATATAGTACTTTATTTGATGATTTTTTTTTTTTTTGCTTTTTGGAGGGGGAAAGGTAGAGCAATTGGGTCACTTGGCTAGTTTGTGTGTGTGTGGGTGTGCGTGTGTGTGTGTGTGTGTGTGTTAAGTGTCTGAGGCTGGATTTGTACTCAGGTCCTTCTGACTCAAGGCCAGTGCTCTATTCACTGCACCACCTCGCTGCCCAAATTTGATGCTTCTAATACACTTATCATGCATAATAGTGCATTATAGTATCTGTATTTCTGCTTAAAAAAATAATTCCCTTAAGGGTTCATGTCTTACTTAAACTTTGTGTCTTCACTAGCCCTAGGTATAGTGTTATAATATAGTATTAATATACTATGAATAAAATGTCAATATTAATCAATAATTAATCTAAAATAATAAAACAATAATCAGACAGCTGATATGCTGTAATGTTCAAAACCCCTTAGATAAAGGCCATCAGCACATTGGGGAGACACTCTTGTGGAGAAATTATGAGAGACTATGGGCAAGATGAGAAGGCATGGTCCAGTTGACATGATTGGTGGGAGCTCCCATTTAATTAAAGTTCACATATCTACTGAATCATGGAGGTATTAAAACATACACAGAGAGTATGAGAGCATCTATACCCATGTATATGTGTGTATGCAATATGCTTTCATATGCATGTAACATAAAATAAAAATGCATTTGCAAAACACATGTATACATTGCCTACTACATGCAGCAGGCACATCCAAGCACAATGTGTGAATATTTGCACATAAAACATATGTATACATTATATGTAAAAATAAAATGTGATGCCTACACGCAGCAGGCACATCCATGCACAAGATGTTGATAGTTGTACATGAAACACATATATACATTGTATACAAATATAAAATGTCACACCCACCTGCGTCAGACATATCCATGTACAATGTGTCTATTTGTACATAAAATGCATGTATACATTATATAGAAATATAAAATGTGCGGGGAGGCTAGGTGGCACAGTGAATAGAGCTGGAGTCAGGAGAACCTGAGTTCAAATCCGGCCTCAGACACTTACACACAAAACTAGCCATGTGACCTTGGGCAAGTCACTTAACCCCAATTGCCCTCCAAAAAAAACCAAAGACAAAGAAATATAAAATGTGATGCCTACATGTAGAAGGCATACGCATGCACAATGTGTGAATATTTGTACACCCCTACAATGCATATGTGTAGAAAATGCATGCACATATACAATATGATAGCTATAGTGTATATATAGACATGTGACATAGATGGGCAATTTTAGGCATATATGTTAACATAGTATATGTAACACAGTATACTTCTGTGTGCATAGTCCTAAAATTGTGCAGCACATAAATGCAATATTATTCCTATAAAAAACCTTTAACATACATTGCACATAAATATGTATAGATTGACAAAATACATACACATTGTGTGCGTGTATAATTATACTAGCACTGTGATACACATTTAAATATTTGTCATATTTATCCTGCTGAATCATCCCCAGAGACAATTATTGGTTTCCAAGAGTTATAAACTTATTTTGTTTTCCAAAGGTGCTTCCAAATTGCTTAAATGAAATAAAAAGGCATTCTGATCTCCCTAAAAGCCCAGCTCTCTGCTGGTGTAGGCCAACCCCTGTGAACAAGGCCCGCATTCCAGAGGTAATAGCCTTGAATACCTTGAGTCCAGAAGGTGAGTAGAGCTCACTGGATAATGCATTTGGGATTAAGTTTAAATGGGCCCCAGCTACTAATAATGAGTCTGTGCCTGATACAGAGATTTGACCTGACTAACCAAAGAATAGAGTGTCTTCTATGTCTGGTGAGATGAATTGGGGGAGGAGGAAATCTTAAAAAGCATAAGGACAAAGGAGAGATGGAGAATGGGAATTTACCAAGTCTCTCCCATTAATGCTACTTTAATTCTAGCTTGTGTGCCTCCCTCTGATAATGAGACCCAACTGAGCTCAACATTTTTCTCTCACAACTTTCCCCCTATTGCCCCCTTAAAAAAGAAAAAAAAGAAAGAAAAAAGGAGGTCAATCTTTGGACCAAATTCATTTTTAGCACACTGGATGAGTCTGAGCCTCAAACAGATTCTGTTTAGACAGGCTGGTTTGGTGGGTGGTCAAGCAAGAACAGAGTGGCAGAGTTTAGAGAAGGTCCCAGCATAAATGAACTGTTGAAGGCCAAATGGAAGCCTCAATGAAATCACAACATATAAAATATGAAAAGGAGCCTCTTTTTCATTGGGGAGAGGGAGGAGGGGGAAAGGAAGAGAAAGGAAAGGAATTTGAGAAAACTACAATGAGGGAGGGGGAGAAGGAAGGTTCATAAAAAGCTTATATTCACCAACTCAACTTTTGCCTCTCTAAACACACATGTATGCCATAAAATGTGCCCCCCCCACAACATTTTTTTTGTAGATTTAAATAGTTTTTCTGCATCAAATACAAGAAACAGACAGGTATTTTCTGGTTCCCTGTTATGTGGAAAGTTAATATTTGACCATTTACGCTTCACCGAGGATTATTTCTGGGGTTGAAAAAAAAAATCCATGTTTCCTAGTTGGTGGGCTATGCCCTATGGGAGGTCCACCAGCCCCCACCCCACCTCCACCCTAGGCTAGGAGCTGGCTCAGAAGGGCAGCCTTCTCAGACCTCCCGCCAGGCTGGCCCAGGCTTCCCTGGGAATGACCTTAAAAAGGAGACTTATTTGTCTACCTGTATTCATTCTCTAGTTTGGACACAAAGGCCTTTCGAGTGAACTAGACTCTTTTAAGCTCAACAACCAAATAGATAAATTAATGCACAGGATACGTCAGTTTGGGCAAAGGTTTTTTTTTATCTTCTCTCTCTCTCCTTTTCTCTCCCTTTCTCGCTAGATCCTTATCCCTTGTGCTCCTCCTCCTCCTCCTCCTCCTCCTCCTCCCTCTCCTACCCCTCTTTCTTAGCCCCTCTCCCCATCTCTCTTCTTTTCTCTCCTTTTCACCTCCCTTCTTGATAGATCATTATACATTGAGGAGAAATGCACTTCAGGGGGCGGCCAGGTAGCACAGCGAGTAAGAGCACCGGCTCCAGTGTAGGGATGATATGTGGATCGAATCTGGGCTCAGACACTTATTACCCACCCAGAAACACCTGGCCATGTAACCTTGAGCAAGTTACTTAACCCCAATTGCTTAGGGGAGGCCAGGTGGCTCAGTGAGTAGGAGCACCGGCTCCAGTGTCGGGATGACCTGGGGATCAGATCCGGGCTTGGATACTTGGCACCACACCCAGAAGTGACTGGCCGTGTGACCTTGAGCAAGTTGCTTAACCCTGATTGCTTTAAAAAAAAAAAAAAGAAATGCACTTCAGCAGAGGTGGCAGGAGGAAACTATACCCATGCATAATGTGCATAATGTCCTCTCCCCAGGATCATTTGATGACAATTCATGACAGAAGCACATGGCCAAGGTAGATCTGTGATTGTGAGAATCTGAGAGGAGAGATCCTGAGATCTCTCAATCAACAGTAGCCATCAGAATACCGATAGATTTCCTACAGAAGTGCATGGCAGAGGAAGGCTTGTGTATGCCTACTTGGTTTGTGAAGGCATTCTACAATATTTATGAATGCCAAACTCCAACAGAGAAGGCTTGAATTTCCAGGCCAGCCTGATCCCAGAATCTAGCTGGAAAACAGAGATGCCCTTTGAGAAATCTTCGGATTTAGATGCTGTATCCTGAGTAACCCTAAGTTTGACAGTTCTTAAGTTCAAGAGTTCAAAGTTCAGGCCTAAAGAAAGAAGGGGCTTTCCAAGGAGCACAGTGTGCCTATACTATGTTTATCTTCCATGGGAAGGAATCTAAATGATAGGGTGATATTCTGAGTCTTAGGGGAGTCATATGGGAAAGAGAAACTCACTAGAAAATCCAAGGATAGCCCAGATAACATCTCCAAGTCCATTTGCTTTCTTGGTGGGAGCTGATGGTTTACCTGAGCAAGCCATGCCTTTTCTGAACCTTTTCTCAAGGCCCTCTGTGTACTATAGTTAATAAATATAGTAAATATAAAATAAAATTTAAAAATAAATATAGCAAATAATAAAGTCTGTCCAGTACCCAAAATTTGTATTGTGCCTTGAATGAATGTACAGGAGATGAAGACCCTTTTTGCCCACTTTTGGAGAAACTTAGATATAAATTAAGTAATAAGTTTACCAGGAGATTTGCCCAGAGCAATACTAAGTGAGGGCAATGAGCCAAAGAGAAATAAAAGACTTTTGAGACCATACTCCAGGATTGGGTTGAATCCAGCTGGTTTTCTTTTTTTGGTTTGGGTGAGAATTGGGCCACAGGTTATGAATACTAAACCAGATCTGGGCACTGTGTGATAAAAATATTCAGTCTTAAAGAAGACATGAAGAAATACAGCTCCCACCTTCTGGCCTGCACATGGGGAATATTAAATAGCCTATTAGACAGGGTAGCCATTACATCATTATGTGGCTTTGTTTCCATGCATTATTATTGTTGTTGCTGTTGTTATAAGGAAGGTATACCGGGTGGCTGGGGGTGGGACAGTGAGCAAAGGATACCCCAAATGACTACAATGTAAAAACAAACGTCATCAATTAAACCACACTGAACTAAGGAGTTAGGACCCTTCCAACAGTAAGTCACAGGATTTCTCCATTTGTAAATGAAAGAACATTCATTTTGTCATTCAATAAACCCTGATTAAATGCTTGCTATATGAATAGCATTGACCTAGGCAATCTGGGAATACAAATATAAATAATATATGGTCCCTGTCCTCAAAGAGTTTATACTCTAGCAGAGGACGAAGACATAGCTCATGTAACACAGACTACATTGCAGCAAATGTATAAGAAGTGTTGATACATCAGATGAAAAAGAGGTCACTTTTAGCTGATCAAGTTCGCTCCAAGGGACACAATATTCTCAGATTTATTTTAATACAAGCATGTTTACAGACATTCCGTTACTTTGACTATATCACTGAATGTTGTATCAAAAAATATGAATTCCTTCTCACTACATCCTTGGGTCCTATAAGAGCTGTAAGACATAAATTGCTGAGACAGCTCCTAAAATATAAAGAGAAATATAAAGAAAAATAAAGAGAAAGAGGGACCATAAGGTTGGAGGAAAAATGTACCTATTTTCCAAAAAACAGAAGAGAACAGTCTACAAACTATAAGCCAATAACCTTGACTATGATTCCTGGAAAAAATTCCAAACTGTATTACTAAAGTGAAGGATAGCAAACATCTAGAAAAGGAAGTTGTAAGGATTAAGAAGCATCATCAAGAACAGGTCCTTTCCTTTTCCAATAGGATTCCTACATGAATATATGAGGGGTGTGCTGTGGGTATAGTTTTCCTTGGTTTTAGCAAAGCTTTTAATAATGTAGCTCATAGTATTTTTATGGAGCAGATAGAAAGAAATGGATTAGCCAATAAGACAGCCAGATTCAGAAGTGGGTGGATGGCTAAATTTGAAGATTTGTTGTTAACGATTTAATGTCTGTGTGGTAGGAGGTCTCCATTGGAACATGGCAGGAATCTGTGCATGGTCCTTTTGCAGAGTGATGGTGGCCAGATCTGGGTTTTTATTTCAACTCTGGTTTGCTTCTACAGCCGTTCCTCCATTTGGACAGCTCCTTCAAACTCTCTAAACTACCAAATCCATAATCCAAGCCTTTCTCTCCACCTCAGTCACACTTCAATCAGGGATGGTCACACATGGATCTCATCCTTACCCACAAGTGTTCCATTTCCCTAATGATAAACTTTGATATTTCTCTATCTGACCATTATTGTTTATCATTCCATCTCTCCTTATGCCTCAACCCTATGAAGGCTCTTGATTACCTTTATCAAGATTTCTAATTCCTCCACTCCTCGGCATTTTCTCAGGCTTGACTTTCCTTCATTTCTTTTTTTTCCTCTCTTTTTTATTTTTTAGTTTACATCATTCATTTCCACAAGATTTTGAGTCACAAATTTTCTCCCCATTTTTCCCCTACCCACCACCCCAAAACAGTGATCCAACTGAATATCCCCTCCCCCTATCTGCTCTCTCCTATAACTTCCGCTATCCCCCTCTCTGACTTTCCAGTAGGACACAGTGGATCTCTATGCCCCAGTGCCTGTATATCTTATTTCCCAGTTACATGTAAAATAATAATAATTAAATAATAATAATAATTATATATATTAAACATTTTATTTTAAAACTTTGAATTTCAGATTCTTTCCCTCATCACCCACCCTTACTGGGAAGATAAGCAATTCAATATAGCTTGTACATGTGTAGCTATGCAAAACATTTCCATAGTGGATATATTGTGAAAGACTGACTATATTTCCCTCCATCCTATCCCACCCCCCACTTGTTCTGTTCTCTACTTTGATCCTGTCCCTTTTCAAGAGTGGATGCTTCCAACGTCCCTCCCTCCCCCCAGCCTGCCCTCCCTTCCCTTTCCTTACTTTCTGATCTCATCCTTGTCATTGGCCATTTCAGCTTTTCATTGACCTCTGCTCTTGAAGCCTTTGCCTCCTTGTCCCATCCCTTCTCTTGTCTTGCCAAACTCCAGCCTTGGATTACTTTCACTCTCTACCTCCTCTGTTCCTTATCATGGACTGCCAAATGGGGCTAGAGGAAGCAAAATCACAGTACTGACCGAGAACATTATAAATTCACATTATCCAATTTTGATTAAGCCTCTATTGAAGTAAGGAAATCCTTTCATTCCTCCCTAATTGATTCCCTATCTCATTTCCCACATAAGCTATTCCAAACCATCTCCTCCCTCCTCCTCAAACCTCCCACACATCCTTTGCCCCCTCTCTTAGCTGAGAATCTTATCTCTCACTTAACTGAAAAAAAATTTAGACCATTCAATGTGAGCTCCCTCTTCTCCCATTCTCTTCTTCTTAAAACCTTTTCTGTTTTCTACTCTCCCCTATTTCCCATTTTTTGATATTGAGGTGACCTTTTTTGTTGACAATTCCAATCCCTCAACAAAGGCATTTGATCCTATCCCCTCCTATTCTCTCTAACAGATTGAAATTTCATATATCCCTGGAAACTGAGGGGATGCCCATCAATTGGGGAAATATGATTATGATGGAATATTATTTTGCTATAATAAATGACAAGTAGAATTCTTTCAGAAAAAAAAAACATGAAAAAACTTACATGAACTGAGGCAAAATGAAATGAGCAGAACCAGGAGACTATTGTACACAGTAACAACATTGTTTGATGATAAACTGTGAATGACATAGCTATTCTCCGCAATACAATGATCTAACACAATTCCTAAGGATCTATGATGAAAATGCTATCCACCTCCAGGAAAAGAACCGAGGGAATCTGAACACAAACTAAAGCATTTGGTTTTACTTTATTTGTCTTGGGTTATTAGTTTTCTTTTTGGTCTGTGTTTTCTTTCACAACATGACTAATAGGGAAATATGTTTTGTATGATTGCACATGAAAAAAAATGTACTTGGGACACATTTTTAAGTTTAATCTGAATTACTAGCATTTTATCCATCACTTTCTTAAGCCTAGATAATCAATAAATTAATCAAGCCCCAATTTGTAGCACTTTTTTATTTCTGAGATGTAAAGGCTGCTTGAAAATTTAATAATTGTCTCTCATGAGCAGATACAAGCCAGATCTAAGTCCACCCTTGTTAACACCATACCTACTTATGGACAAATAAGAATAGTGACCACAATGTATGAATTGCAGTTCCCTGAACTGATTCAGGAGGTTGATTTTCTAACCCTGGTTCCAAGCTAATTTAGCTTTCTGTATTATCAGACAAGTTATATTCTCTCTCTGGGACTCAGTTTCCTTTTTTATGAGATAAAGGAATTAAGATCTAGCTTCAAATCTCAGTTCTAATACTCACCAGCTGCTTATCTTTAAGACGAGTCATCTAACTTCAGTGGGTCTTAGCTTCCTGATTGTAAATGAGGGAGTTAGGGGAGATGACCTCTAAACAGAGATATCTAAGGGATCTTCTAGCCTGAAATCATATGATTTTATAACTAGATGCTGTCTAAGGGTCCCTTCCAGCTCTGACATTCTGTGATTCTATGAGAAATGCCACATTGAATCAGACCCATGATCCATCCAGGCCAGAATTCTGTCTCTGACTGGCCCCAAGGGACATTCTGTGGGAGGGTATGGCAGTGGCCCTTTGTACTGTTGACCCCCAAATGTTAACTATGTGTACATTTTGGTAGAAATTATATGTGTAAAGTGCATGGCCTATTTCAAGAAAAGTAGTTATAAATCAAGTTATTCTTACTATGTGAAATTTCTTCTGCAGGAAATAGAAGTCCCTCCTCTCTCCAAGCTATGAGACCTTGAAGAAATGGCTTTGCCCTATTCTCAGTTTCCCTACCTGAAAACTGGGGGATTATATGACCCTTTCAGTCTATTTTTAATCCTCCACATTTATTCATCAGAAAAAATAGTTTCAGCCTCCAACAGACTGCTAATTATTCAAATCAAAGTTCATCCTCTCCTCCAAAAAAAACAAACAAACCCATAAACTACCCTTGCAAATTTTAAGATCGGACTGAAATGTTATATTCTTAGGTCAAAAATATGAGCTTTTGTCTCATCTAAACTTAATATTTCTCCCAGTACCTAGCACAGAGCTCTGCCTACCATATTCATTTCACTACATACTTCAAGGATGAATGATGGCATCATGCATTTTCACTCCATGGATGCACAAATTTGTTAGATGTCTTTGAAAATTTTTGTGCACCCCTCAAAAAAAATCATGTCACTGTAGTCAACTTGGTGATGAGTTTTCCCATACTTAGACTGGTCCTTGGATTACAGCCATGCAGTCCATTATGAGACCCATACTTGAAGCCTTTCCAACTGAGTAGGACCTACCAGAGCTTGTATTTGTCCACTGTGACCTTCAAGAACTCGGAATCATAAGCAAAAGGCTAGAAGCTAAGAGTGGTGTCCATCAATTTTGGCATGGCTGCTGAACAAATTATGGTATATGGATACAATGCAATAATATTGGTCCTTAAGAAATGACTCAAGGGGAGAGTCCCAAGTAGTATGAATTGATGTGAACAGAGGACAGCAACATTGTAAAGCAAGCAACTTTGAAAACCTGAACAACTCTGACCAATGCAAGTTCATCTAGAGAACCTAAGATGAAGTATGCTGCTCAAGGGGCAGGGATAGATTTTTGGACATCACCATGGGAATTCATCTTGCCTGATATTCTTTTTTATTTAAGCCAATTTTCTTCTTTCAATTTTGTGTTCAATTATTTTTGTTTGTTTTTTTAAGTGATAGAAAGTAAGAAAGGGGGTTAGCAATAATTATGCCCCCGAAAAAGAGAGCCATTGAAAGTTTTTATTCTTTTTAATGTACAGAAAAGAACAGAAAGGAGTTCAGAAGGAAACACAGACAGGATGACTTTTAAAGTAACATGCAGAATTTATATATGTGGGTGTGTGTATATATATATATATATATATTTTTACAAAAGCAAGCAGTAGGAAATGGGAATGTTAGTTTTATATAGAATCCTCATTTTGTATTCTGTTGTGTATGCAAAAATTGTGTGTTCTTAAGTTTAGAATAATTTTTTTAAAGAGTCACCTCCAAATGGGTCTAAATGGGTTCATGATCTAGGTATAAAGGTTGATACTGTAAGCAGTCTGCTAAAACAAGGAATAGTTTACCTATCAGACTTGTGGAGAGGGAATGACTTTATGACGAAACAGGAATTAGAGAACATTATAAAATGTAAAATGGATAATTTTGACTACATGAAATTGAAAAGTTTCTGTACAAATAAAGCCAATGTAACCAAGATTAGGAGGGAGGTAGGAAATTGGGAAAGAATCTTTACAACCTATGTCTCTGACAAAGGACTCATCTCTAAAATATACAGAGAACTGAGTCAAATTTATAAGAATACAAGTCATTCCCCAATTGATAAATGGTCAAAGGATATGAACAGGCAGTTTTCAGAGAAAGAAATTAAAGCTATCTATAAGCACATGAAGAAATGCTCTAATTCACTACTGATTAGAGAAATGCAAATCAAAACAACTCTGAGGTACCACATCTCACCAGTCAGATTGGCTAAGATGACAAAACAGGAAAATGACAAATGCTGGAGAGGATGTGGGCAAACTGGAACACTAATGCATTGTTGGTGGAGCTGTGAACTGATCCAGCCTTTCTGGAGAGCAATCTGGAACTATGCCCAAAGGGCTATAAATACTTTCATACCCTTTGATCCAGCAATACTACTCCTAGGGTTATATCCCAAAGAGATCATAGAAATGTGAGAAAGACCCATATGTACAAAAATGATTTTAGCATCTCTTTTTGTTGTGGCAAAGAATTGAAAATTAAGGGGGTGTCCATCAATTGGGGAATGGCTGAACAAGTTGTGGTATATGCATGTTATGGAATATTATTGCGCTATAAGAAACGGGGAGCAGGCGGTCTTCATATTTACCTGGAGAGGCTTAAAAGAACTGATGCTGAGTGAGAAGAGTAGAACCAGGAGGAATTTGTACACAATTACGGACACAACATATGTGTGATGACCAACTTTGATAGACTGGACTCTTCTCAACAATGCAGGGATATAAGTCAATCCCAAAAGACGCATGATGGAGAGAAAAACGTGCATCCAGAGAAAGAACTAGAAAGAACTAAATTTATATCCAGGTGGAAGCAAAATACCTGATCTTTTTTGTTCTCTTATTTGATTTTATGTCCTCTATACCATTTTTCATCCCAGCTGGTACAATCCATCCTTATAACCTGACCATTGTATAATGTGAAAGTATCTACAGATCCTATACTTGATTATAAGACGCCATGGGGGGGAGGAGAGGGAGGGGGACAAAATGTGAAATTCAAGGAATTGTGGAATTGAATCCTGTAAATTAAAAGGAAACAAACAAATTAATAAAAAAAAAAAGAGTCACCTCCAAGACACAATGAGGCACTGGCAGAAGTTCTTACTAGAGAAGTTAATAAATGTCAGTTGTTATTGCTATCAATGAATGGGTTATTATCAGCATCATTGAAAGGTATCTCTAAAGCAATAATATCCCAGCTCCATTAAAGCTGTTGAGTGTGGACTCACAACACATTTACCTTAATAATAGTATTGATCATCATAGAAACTGACATTTACAAAGTATACAATGCCAGGCATACAGTTAGTACTTAATAAATGCCTGTTGTTTTCATATATTATTCTTTTGCTTCTCACAACTACCCTTTAAGATAGGTGTTATTACTCCCATTTTATAGATAAGGAAATAGGGGCTCAGAAAGACTCATATGTCTATGGTTGCATCTCAACTGAAGTTTATGTCTCTCCCACCACCTAGCATAAGGATTCACCCATCATACTTACTTGGCTACTTCAAGAATAGTTTTGTTTGTGTGGGTCTTTACTGACCCCAAAACTTGGATGAAAGTAGGATAAAGTAAAGAATGAGTTGCCCTGAATCACCAAGTTTCCCAGACATGTGAGAGTTTATACTTTTGAGGAACGATTCTTTTTTTTTTCATTTAACTGTGGACAGAAATCACCCTAGAATGAATTCCATGATCCCCTGACTTCTTTAACAAAGTACACTAATTGTACTTTGTTTGATGTTTCAGAGTAACATTATGAGTATTGACTGTTTTTGAAGGGAAATAGATTCTCTGGGAAATAGCAAAAAGTGCCAATGGAGGGACCAGACATCTGGCCTTCCTCATTAGGCCCTTTCTCCTAACCTCAGACCATCTCTTCTAACCTGTGAGGGCTTAATAAATAATGCTGTCTTTGAACACTGTTGAGATATACAAAGCAGCTAGGTGGTACAACTGATAGAGCTCTAAACCTGGACTCAGAAAGATCTGAGTTCAAATTAGGACCCAGACAGTCACTGGCTGTGTGACTCCAGGCAAGTCACTTATCCTCTGTCTGACTCAGTTACCTCATCTGCAAAATGGAAATAATAATAGTATTTACTTCACAAGGTTGTTGTGAGGATCAAATGAGAGAACTATTGTAAAGCTCTTCACAAAGTTTAAAGCAGTATATAAATGCTAATTTTTATTATTATATAAGAGTTTATGCCCCTAAACTAGGTGATTAGCTTGACTGACTGAAGAGATTGAATCAAGTGATTGGCCCCAGAATGCTGTGGTTTCTGAGTTCCTTTTTTTTTTAATAGTTTTTACTAACTTCTACTTACCTGTCAACCTCAGTTGTCACTTCTCACTGCTGTGTCCCCATACTTCTACTTCACTGTGGACTGGAAAACAAGGTAATACAACTTGTTAGAATTGTGTGTAAAATAAGATTCATGAGGGTTCTCCTATGAATAAGGTATATGACCTCTAGCTCATGGACTACTCTCCCTAACTAGTGAGGGAAACACTGGTCTTGGAGTCAAGACTCTTTGAGTTCTCACTTAAATATTTATTCCCTGTGTGTTTTGTACAGGTTGCTTTTCCTCTCTGAACCTTATTTTCTTCATCTGTAAAATGGGGAATTTAGGAATGAGAACCTCTCAGCCACTTAAATCAATCTTCCTCCTTCAAAGATGAGGATAGGAATGTTCAGAGAAATTTAATGACTTGCTCAGTGTCACAAAGGTATTAATTGACAATATCAAGACCTAAACACAAATTATCTAACTGCAAAGGCAATGCTTTTTCACAGACACACACACACACACACACACACACCTCCCAATTGAGATCTTAAGAAAAACAAAATCCATTACAAACATATATAGTCAATCAAAACAAATTTTCACATTGGACATGTCCCAAAAATTTTTATTTAGTTTCCAATTGATTTTTAATCTATGTTTCCATAGTCTTTTATTTAATGCAATTTTTGTTGCATTATGATCTGAAAATGATGCATTTAATATTTCTGCTTTTCTGCATCTGGTTATGAAGTTTTTATGTCTAATATATGGTCAGTTTTTGTTTGGGTACTATATATCACTGAGAAAAGGTATATTCCTTTCTATTCCCATTCAGTGTTCTCCAGAGGTTTATCACATCTAGCTTTTATAAAATTCTATTCATCTCTTTAACTTCTTTCTTGTTTATTTTTTGTTTAGATTTAACTAGTTCTGAGAGGGAAAAAAGGAGGTCTCCCATTAATATAGTTTATGATTTCCTCCTGTAACTAATTTAAATCTTTTTTTTTTTTTTTTTGCTTTTTGGAGGGCAGGGCAATTGGGGTTAAGTGACTTGCCCAAAGTCACATGGCTAGCAAGTGTTATGTTAAGAGTCTGAGGCCAGATTTGAACTCAGGTCCTCCTGATGCCAGGACCAGTGCTCTATTCACTGCGCCACCTAGCTGCCCCTCATTTAACTCTTAATAATTTGGATGCTATACTATTTTGTACATATATGTTTAACACTGATATTATTTCATTGTCTATGGTAAAAAAAAAAAGTGGTTTCCATGCCTATCTCTTTTAATTAGATTTATTTATACTTTTGTTTGCGCCAGTGATTGATATCCCTAAGTATAATAGATTCTGCCCCAACCCCTTACCTTTACTCTATGTGTCTGTTTCAAGTGTGTTTCTCATAAACATCATATTATAGGATTCTGATTGTTAATCTACTCTGCTATCCACTTCCATTTTATGGGTGAGTTCATCCCATTCATATTCACAGTTGTGATTACTTCCTATATATTTCCCTCCATCCTGCTTTATTTTTTTGTTTTCCCTTCCCCTCTCCCTCACCTTTTTTCACCCTGTCCATCCTCAAAAGTGTTTTGCATCTAACCACTGACTCTCCTGTCTAAAAAAAAGTCTCATTCTGTATTCTGAGACTTCACCTTTCTGACAGGTGACAGGTGATGTTTCATCATTAGTCCTCTGGAGACATAGTTGGTCACTATGCTGATAGGAGTTTGGCACACTAGTATCTCATCACATTTATATTCTATAACTTGTTCATCCATTCTCCAATTTATTGGTATTCCCTCAGATTCCCACTCTGTCACTTCAAAAAAAACCTATAATTTTTTTATGTCTTCAGACTTTGCTTTGCTTAGAACTAATCCCTTCCTTAACTACCTTGTAATTCTTTCTTCCCTTTTATCATTTTCCCCTCCAAATTTCCTGTTGAGTGCAATGTATTTCTGTAACCAATTCTGTGTGTGTGTATACATCCTTCTTTTGACCAGTTCATATGAGAGTGAGAAGTGTAAGTCTCTCCCCACCACTCCTTACCCTTTGTTTGTATAGATATCTAGTTGCACAGACTCATTATGTAAAATAATTTTCCCTAACTTTCCATTTCCTCCCCACTCCCACCCTGTATACTCCCCTTTCTCTCTCTTTTTTCCATTCTTTTCTTAGGATCAACAAAATGTAACAGAACCCCTCCCAGGCCTTGTCCAAATTGGATCCCTCTATGAATCCTGAGGATAAGGTTCTGAGGAGACACATGTATCATCTCCCCATATTTGAATGTAAGCAGATTACTTTTGTTTAGTCCTTTATCATCATTCATGTTTACCTTTTTATTCTTCTCTTTAGTCTTGTGTTCAAACTTTAAAGTTTCTACACAGCTCTAGTCATTTTATCATGAATGCATAGAAGTCTTCTTTTTCATTAAAGGTTCATCCTCTCCTCTCCCCCCTCACCCCAGTTTTGACAGATTACACTCAGTTTTGACAGATAAGCTATTCTTGGCTGTACACCCATACCATTTGTCTTTTGGAATATTGTATTCCAGGATCTCCTCTGCTTTTAAGTGGTGGCTGCTAAATCATGCATGATCCTGGCTCCTCAGTACTTATATTCTTTCTAGATGCTTGTAATATTTTTTTCTTTTACATGAAAGCTCTGGATTTTGGCTAGAAGTTTACATTTTAGGGTTTCTTTCAGGATGTGACTACTGGATTCTTTCTATTTCTACTTTGCCCACTGGTTCTAAAACATCTAAGCAGTTCCTTTTCTATGACTTCTTGAAATAGAATGTCAAGGGTCTTTTTTGGAGACATGGTGTTCAAATACTCTAATGATTCTTAAAATTGTCATCCTTGATCTGTTTTCCAGGTTAGTTATTTTTGCTATGCGAGTTTATATTTTCTTCCATTTTTTCAGCCTTTTGACTTTGTTTTAATATTTCTTGTTGCCTCATGGAGTCATTAGCTATTACTTAGTCCTTTAGAATTTTCAGGAAATCTGTTGCTTGGGCAACATTTTCTATCTCTTGTGCCAAGTTGTTAATTCCCTTTCCAATTCTTTCTTCCATGGCTTTCATCTCTTTTCCAATTTGTTCCTTAAGCACTCTCATTCCATTTATAAAAATATTTGTTTTCTATAAAAAATAAGAGAAAGAACTGATAAGTAGAAGTATTTATAGAATGATTTTACATATATAAATATTTTTATCTAATGGTAGTCATCTCCAGGGCAGGGAAAGGAGGAAGGAAGGAAGAAAAATGAAAAAAAAGAAAAAAATTCACACAATAATTTTATCATATATTTAAAAGCAATAGAATGTCATACATAATAGAATCACAGCTTCATGTGCAATCAACTATTTTTAATTATACTATGCTATAGAAATATTTGTTTTATTCCATAAATTAAAAATAAATTAAATTTTTAAAAAATTAATTCTTTTAAACTCCTTTTTCATCTTGTCAATGAATTCTAGTTGACTCTATGTCCAGATTGTACTTTGTTTTGTTTTGAAGCTTGATGACATTTTGGAGTCATTCTCTTCGAGTGCACACGTGTGTGTGTGTGTGTGTGTGTGTGTGTGTTTAGTGTAGTGTAGTGTCTCTACTACCATAACAGCTTATCAGGTTAAGATTTTTCCTTTGCACATTCTTCCAAACTCTTTCCTAACTTTGACTTTTACCATAGTTCTGGAGGGAAGGTCTGGGATGGTCCTGTTGCCATTTTCTTGGGAAACTGAGTGTGGTGTTATTCCAGGATCTCAGGGACAGGCTGAGGACTTGCAAGCTTTCAGTGTTCCCAAAGTGGTCTAATTCAGTGCAAAGTCTATTTGCTATCTCTCTGGTCTGAGCTCTCCAAGTTTCTGACCTGGGTTTGGGTCTGAGAAGGAGTAAATGCTGTTGGACTCCAGCCCATTAGCCAGATGAAACACTTTGTTGCTACAACTGTAGGATTATGGGTTTGCTTGGAGATTGTTCCCCTGAAATTTGAGTTAAATCCTGGAAATTAGGTCCTGTTCTGAACCTGGGGAAATTTGCTGTTGCTGCTGTCTTCTGAACTTCCTCCTTTTTTTTTTTTAATAAACTGCCCAGGGCCTCCCTATCTGAAAATGTCTAACTCTGTGTGCAAGGCCCCTTCTCACTCCACTCTGGATCTGTGACCACAGACAGGCAAGTGAGCAATAAAGCTACCAGTTGGCAGCTGTCCCTACCACAGTGTCCCAGCTGTGTCTGGGGGCATCCCTGTACAAGTCTGGGACCTCCTTTTGGGCTGGTGCACAGCTTTCCCCTGGGTATTAGAATGCTCCACTCCTGCCTGGTGCTCCCACTCCTAGTGTCTGCAGACCTCCTTGTGTGTGCCCCTTTGGTAACCTGGGCTGGACAAAGAATTCCCTGTCTTTTTTTTCCCTGAATTTCTCCATCAGGATTCTGTCTGGTGAATTTTCTAGATCTGTTTGGAACAGTTTGTGAACAGGAATTCCCAATGCATTGTTTCCTTCTTTGAAGCTGTCTTGGCTCCATCCATCAATGTTCTTTCCACCGCATCATTCTAAGATCATCTATCTCATGACACTGCTGTAAAATAAGTGTTTGTTTGTTTGTTAACTCTAGAGCATCACATAAATGTAAGTTGTTATTATTGTTATCAGTATTATTTGACTTGGTCCTTCTGCTTCTTTCTTGGTTTTTAACTACATTCTAAGTAGATGAAATTGTCCCATTTTCTACATGATACTTTTCCTGGTTCTCCCTCTCCCCTCTGTCATCCACTACTCCACCCCAAATCCCTCCAGTGCCTTCAATCTGAGATTACCTCCAATTTATTCCATATATAACTTGTTTGTCTATAGCTGTTTGCATGTTATCTCCCCCATTAGATGGTGAGCTCCATGGGGACAGAGACTATTTTTAATCTCTCTTTGTGCCCCCAACACCTGGCCCAAAGCCTACAAAATACTAAGAAACAGTTACATCAATTCTTAAAATAATTTTACTATAATTTTCTTACCTATGCAAGTGCACTTTAAATAAAAATATTAATAAGCAGATATAATTATGTTGCATTAATATATAACATACATTACATATTAAAACTTCAATTTGAATTAAAAATTTTCATCCTACTATTTCTATTTTCTTTGCTTTATGGATTAAAAAAATATGCTCTGTGTCAATTGATGCAGCAACCTCAGGCACTTCCTAGCTGTGAACTCCTGGGTAAGTCACAACATCTGTATGTTTCCTCAACTATGAAAGAGAACAATAAATCTCCTTCTTCACAGGGCTTTTGTAAGGATCAAATGAGATAATGTTTGGAAAGTGCTTAACACAGTGCCTAGCACATAGTAAGTCCTTAATAAATGTTTATACCCTTCCTTTAGTTCTCCAAGGTATTATTACATCGTTTGTTGACTATCTGACTACCTGACTGATAAATAAAATTTTACTATATTTTGCTGGCTTTTGAGGGCTGACCAGGCAACCTGAGCACCATTTGTCAGGCATTTTCCTCAGGCAAATTTATTTCATAGGAAAAAGTAACCCAGGGATTCCATGAACCAAGCCTCTAACTAATTTTTTTCCAACTCCTCACCCCCATAAACCTTCACCACCACCACCTTCTGGGGCTCAGCAGAAAAGAATGGTGGATCAACAAGAACATTTCTTCCCTACCAGATACACAAGGGCAAGAGAATACCATGGTTCAGGATACATTACTGTCTTCAAGAGGAGGCATTAAACATTCATACATACATACATACAATGTTATTTATTTAAAAGGAATAGAAAGTTGTCCATAATAAATTTGCAGTTTCATTGCAACCATTTCTTTTTTATTATACCATGTTGTGGAAATACTTGTTTTATTCCATAA
Source organism: Petaurus breviceps papuanus (assembly GCF_028583685.1). Taxonomy (NCBI): domain Eukaryota; kingdom Metazoa; phylum Chordata; class Mammalia; order Diprotodontia; family Petauridae; genus Petaurus; species Petaurus breviceps. Next base: position 10,970,424 of record NW_027185771.1, read on the forward strand.
ATTAGAAATAAAACTACATAGAGAGAGATATACACGCATATGTATATATTTCTTTTTTTAAGAGGAGACCTGTTCTAAAATGGCATAGACTGCTCATTCACATCTGCTGTGTAGAAACTAAGTGCCTTAAGTGCTTAACCATAAAGTTACATGGAGTAGGAACAATCAATTAGTTCATGTTCATAGAATCTTATAATCATCTTTATTCTAGAGTCTGGAAAAACTACCTTGCAGCCAAGCTAGTGCCCCCTAAGAGTTTTATATGACATGTTGTCACTGATCCTTCTCAGTCTCAGCTTTCTCATCCATAAAATGGGGATAAAAATGTACTACCTACCTCATGCTGTTGATGGAGGACTAAAGGAAAACATGTGGGTAAAAGCCTTCTGTGAACATCTCAGTGGCCTCGTGGAAAATAAACAACTTGTAGTCAGGAGACCTGGATTCTAGTCTCACCTCTAATACTAATAGCCTACTCTGACACCATAAAAGCATTTTGTAAAGCTAACCTGGGGACTGCTAGAGCCAGCTCATCCTGGATAGTCAACTGTAAAATTTTCCGTGTCAGTATTTACGTCATTGACAATAATCATTCATTTTTCAGTGTGAGCATTTACATCTCAGGAATCAGTCAGTCAGTCCAAATACATTTATTAAGTGCCTACTATGGGCCAGGTACTGTGATAAGTACTAGTGATATAAATATGAAAAAGATAGTCTCTGTCTTTAACGAGTCTGATTTATGGCTTAGTTGATTGCCTAGACTTAAGAAAGTGATGGAAAAAATGTTAACAATGCGTGTTCAACATGAAAACATGACCAGAAGATGACTATTAAACATTCAGTAGCATATCCCTGCTTTACAGCACTAAAAGCTGGAGTTTATGGGTGTTTGGGAGGACGAGCTCCTCTGGTGTAAGGGTTTGCTGAGTCCTTTTCAGGGCTGCTTATCCATCTTTGGTGTCTACCTTCACCCAACTTTCGTGTTGTGGCTCTAAGAAGTTGGAACATGAACAGCAGTCACAACCCAGTAAAATTAGCCTCAGCAGATGGGATAAACCAGACCGAGGGTAGCCAAGGGACCTCAGTCCCATCAATGAGTTAGGGGGATATCTATCCTAAGCACATGAAGATTTTTACTGGCAGAATGGTTGGATAAGAAAATTTTGTTCCAATGGCCATGAAGGCAGATGAAGCAAGCGCTGTGGAGTGCTTAGGGCTTAGTAATAAATGGAAGATACCAAGGTCATCCACTGCATCCTGGGCCATTGCCAGTTATCTTGACTTTTTTCCTGCCACTAGACTTTGAAGACTCTAAAAGAAAGAGTGTGGCTGATGACTTTGTGCAACTCTGCTTCCCTTAAATCCAGTTCACACATGAGTCAAGAAAGACATCACCCCATGATGTCATTGGTCCTCTTTGAAAACAAAGGGCAAACAACAGCTATTACTATAATTCCAATGTCTCGATGAATCTTGCACCTACCTACTCTCTCTAATAAGGCAGTGTGACCCACCCATGCCTGTTCAGGCTGCCATTGTTATTATCATCATAAATTAATATATAAATATGAATTATTATCATCATATTTTCTTCTTCTTTGAGGGGGTTCAATAGAAAGGGCCCTGGGATAAGTCACTATCATACTATTATTCATTTCCATTTAATGTTCTACCAATTATCACACAAGTAGATGAATTTTTTTTTTTGGTAGCTGAATAAAAGTTCACAAGATGGGAGGTGGCTAGGTGGCGCAGTGAGTAGAGTGCTGGCCCTGGAATCAGAAGGACCTGAGTTTGGATCGGGCCTCAGACACAACACACACAAACAAAAAACCTAGCCGTGTGACCTTGGGCAAGTTATTGAAACCCAATTGCCCTTCAAAAAAAAAAAAGTTCACAGGATTAAAGATTTCTAACTGAAAGGGAGCTTAAATGTCATTGAGCCCTGCTGCCCCCCACTTCATTTTCAAATGGTAAAATTGAAGCACAGATAAATTAAATGGGTCCTCAGGGTGACACATCTAATAAGTATCTGCAGCAGGTTATAAACTTAAGTCTTCCCTATTCCAAGACCAATGTCTGATCCACTAAACCAAGATGGTTCTCTGAAGACTAATTGAGCCTACACCTGAGTGAGAATACTGAATCCTAACTGCTAGACCACCAGGGAAGAAGAAGAATCAACATCATCATCATTATTATTAATTATAATGATTACTGATATTATTTGCCTGGGGGATCCTAATACTTTAGAGTGTATGCAATAGACTCTTCTTGGTATCAATCCCTGTAGAGTCATAACAAGAAGCCTGCTTATGGAAATGTGTGGAAATATTGTGTAAGACATAATAGAAGGATCCTGCCCCCAATTCAGAGTCCTCACAGGTATAAAATAAGTGGTTCTTGTTAACTTACTACATAGTGATGAAAAGCCATTTAATGGACTAATGAGCTGGAACTGAGCGCACATACAAAGGTGTGAATAGATGAAATTGCTTTCTTTGGAGGCAAGAACTACCATGGGCCTCCAAGTGGGAGATGAGCCTCAGGCTCTTTCCCAGTTTCTAAGCATCTGTGAACACAGGGTACTTCTTATTCCTCCTTTTTTTCTTGTGTTTCTTTTCTTATGATCTTAGGAAAATGGATATCAGGGTTATAAAGGAACCTTGTGAGTTTCAAAAGGTCAAAAGAACTATCAGAGGTCTAGCAACTGAAGTCCATAGCAGAGTCTTCTGGTCTCACCAGCAGCTGACTCATCCCTAAGAAGTAACCTACTTGACCCAGTCATGAAACCTTCTAGAAATTGAGATGTTGTGTCTTATAAGTAAGAAAGCAATTTGTTCATTAGCTATGCCACTAGAAAGAGACTCAATAATGATAATATTAGATAACTCCTAGTCCTTCATGGTCATCCCAAGAGCCCTGAGCACAAGAAGCAGTAGCCAAGTGCCAATTATTAGGAGTGGGAGCTGGAATGAACCTTTAATGAACTCCCAGAGTATATATTTACCACAGTCATCATCATCATCTTCTTCTTCACCCTCTTCTGTCACTGCTTCTTTTTTGTCTTCCTCTTCTTTTTCTACTCCTCCTCCTTATTTCTTCTTCCTCCTTCCCCTCCTCTTCCTCCTCCTTTTTCTTCTCCTCTTTTTTTTCTTCTTCTACTTCTGATACTTCTTCTGCATCTGCTTCTGCTTCTTCTTCATTATCATCTTTTAATCATACAGTTTATACTCAAGTGGAGTCCAAGCTTCTAATATTTTAAGAGTGAGATGAATTAATCCATCATCTAATGACTGAGTCATCAGTTAAGAGTGAGATGAATTACCTTTCCACCTCCACCATATCCTCCCCCTCCACACACACAAAATAAAATTCCATTAAACACCTCCAAATCTGGATTGTTTCCTTGAAAATTGCCTGCAAGGAAACAGAGCATATCATCAATGATTTTTCTTCTGTCTTGGCCCTGCTATTTCTATGATAAAGACGGCACTCTCCTCTCAAGGCGACTCCACCATTTAATTAGTTCCAGATGCTTCCTAATTAGTCAGTCTGCAGTGAGATCAGCCCCTTGGTTGTCACTTGAGCCTTCCCTCATGAACGGGGAGAAAGGAGGGGATGGATCATGAAAAACAGATGCCATGTGCATGCTGGGCCCAGCACTGCCCCTCATGATTGCTCGGCTCCCTATAATCTATGAGCTAAGTATAATAAATGTTGTGTTTGAAAGCCATTGCCGTGGACGAATCTCTGTATGGGTCAAATGAGACAGTAGCGTGTGCTGAGTGAAAAGGGTCATGGCTTAAAACAACTGGTTTTCACTAATGCAGTCTTAAGGATGGGCCAAGAGGGTTTCCCTGGCAGACCTTGCACCCTTACCAGAGGGAATGTCTCCTGGAGCTGGGGGAGTCTGCATTCTGTTGGTCCCTCCTTTTCCTAGATAATTTCATCCCACAGAAAGAGAGATGTTAGTTTTCACCAAAAAGTCCTTGCCCAAGGTCTAGAAATCCAAGTGGCCCCCTAGAGGATGCTTTTCCATAGAACCTTAGGCCTCTAGAAATGATTTTTTAAAAGTTTTTCACTTTCCTTTGTGTATCCTTGCTAAAATAAATAAATGAGTACATAAATACATACATGGATGAATGAATAGATAGATAGATAAAGAGATAGAGAGATAATGGATGAATAACTTAATAAATAAGGTATAAGGAATATTATTTTTCCACAACATTGATTTTTTTAATGAAATTTTCAACATTTTTGAGACCAGTCCTATCTTGGTGTGTGCCCATACTCAACAAGAAAAAGAATCTTGTCTTTGGAGCCCCCAGATTTTTTTACCCTTATTTATTCAACTTTACAAGTCTTACTTTGGATTAAGAGCAACTCTCACAAATGACAAATATAATAGATGATGATGATGACAATGGTGGTGATGATGATAGTTGTGGTAATTACAACAACCACAATTAGTAATATAACTTACAAGTTTTCAAGATATTCTACTTAGATTATCTTATTTGAGCTTCACAATAACCCAGGGAGGTGGTTGCTGTTACTAGCTCCATTTTTGAGATGGAAAAACTGAGTCTGAGAGAAGTGAAGTGGCTTGCCCAGGGTCACACAACTAGGTAGGGTCTCAGTAGAGATTCAAACTCCAGCACTCTGTCACCTGAATCATTTTGGATGCTGCTTCCAGAAGAGAAATCAGAAGCCAAAGAAATAACTTGCTCATAGTCACATAGTTAAAATAAGTCAGGATTTGAACCCAGGACCCCTTGGCTCCCAACCTGCATGATTTCTTCTATATCTCATTGTTTCTCCTCATTCTTTTTACCACACTACCAATATCCTTCTCTGGCACTTCTATCTGGTATGGAGATGAACTTGGGTTCTCATGGGGAATGGAAGCAAAGCCCATGCTCTTTTGGGAGAACTGAATTTTTGAAAATGCTATACCACCATAAATATCTACAAAATTGTAAGTAGTTGTTAGTATTATCATAAATAGTAGCCATTTTTACAACATATCTCATCCCCAAACCCACAGCCTTCAGCTAAGGAATGAAAGGATGAAGATATCATAGCAGAATTTTGGACATCCTTGAATGGGTAAAGCAGGAGTCCCTGAAATCCTAAATATGCAATGGTCTACTCATCATTCTCAGGATGCTGTCTCATTGCCTGGGATTAAGAGTCAGGATTTGGAGACCAGTCAGTTTCATAGAATTACAAAATCTCAGAGTCAGAAAGGACAATAGAAGTCATCCTGTTCAATCCTTCCCTTAAGCCTCAATTTCGCTCAAACATCATTTCACTATGACTCAGGGGAAAAGTCAACATAGTTGGAACAAAACATAAAGGTCTGTTATTAAATGCCTTGCTCTCCAACCAGCCTAACTGAAGCCATCATGAGGAGGGAGAGAGAAGAGGATATATGTGCCAGGTAAGTTAAACCAGCATCACCTCCTTGACCACCACCACCCCTCAATCATTGGTGGAAACCTCAGGACCCTGAGTCCTAAAGGATATAGTAGCATGCTCTAGATGGTCATCTAGACCTTGATTACAGTCTTTCCCCCACAGCCATCACTCAGGGAGACAGTCCTTATGGAAAATAGGTCTGCTATCCATGTCATCACCAATTCCACCTGGCAACCAATTGTCACCAACAGGCAGGTGATACAACCCCTCCCTCCTCAGCAACTGCAGCTATTGAATCCCTGGAAGGTAAAGTTCTCCCCCACCCAAATCCTTGGCATTGCAATTCAAATGGTTCAATATCAGAAACCAGACACATTTTTATCAATGGAAATGACATCAAAGAAGATGCAATAGACTTTGCTTTTTTGCTAAAGCCTTAGGACCATGGGCCTTTCTATCTGGCTTACAGATGAATTCTCATATATGTCATCTCTTCCATTAGAATGTGATCTCTTACTTATATAAACTAATGCTGAGTGAGGAGAGCAGAACCAGGAGAACATTGTACACAATTACAGACACCTCATATCTGTGATGACTGACTTTGATAGATTGGGATCCTCTCAACAAGACAAGGTTATAAGACAACTCTGAAAGATTCATGATGGAAAGGACATTCACATCCAAAGAAAGAACTATAGAGTCTGAATGCAGATTGAAGCAAACTACCTGCTCTCACTTGTTTTTGTTTTGTTTTCTTCCTTCTTTCTCATTATTCATTCCATTAGTTATAATTCTTCTTTACAATTTGACTAGTGTTTAGTGTGAAGGTATTTGTAGAACCTGTATCAGATTTCATGTCTCCATGGGGATTCCATGGGGGGAGGGGGAAGAAGAGGGAGGGAGATGAAAATTTGGAACTCAAGGGATTGTGGAATTGAATGCTGTAAGCTAAAAGTAAATAAATTTAATTTTTTAAAAAAGAATGTGATCTCTTGGAGAGTAAGGATTCTCTTCAGTTTCCCCAGTTCTTAGTAGAGTTCATGGCACCTAGTAAGTGATTAATGAACAATTTTTCATTTATTCATTCAACCCCCTTTGTTGATGGGCAGAGTGAGGCCCAGAGAAAGTAAGTGATTTGCCTAAGAAAGCAAGAAGCAGAGCTCACCTTCAAATTCAGATTTTCTGCTTCTAACTTTAGGCCTCTTTCTTTTTCCTACAATTCTCTACTTGTAAGCCTCAGATGCATTAGTTTTTTTCAAGACCCTGAATTTTACTTTGCATCCCACATTTAGAAAGCACAGTGGGGCAGATAAAAGATAACATCCATACTAAAATGCTCCAGGGATCTATGACTTCACCCTATGTCCTCCACCAAGATAGATTGCAGCCTTTTTGGCCCTTGGTAAACAGTTGCTATGACTACAAAGCTTGGCTTTCTCTCTAGTGGCCAGCCACCTGCTAATGAGTCCCTAAATGACATTCTATCACTGGGCCCATCCTCAAAATCATTCAAATTCTGTAGAAGTTGCCAAAGCTTCTGCTTTACTGCCATGGCCTTTGAGACAGGGTCACCACCATTCCAAGATGGTGGGAATTCCAGTGGAACCACTGAGATAAAGTGACATCAGACACAGGCTGGGTTTTCCAAGAGGGCAAACTGAAGGCTATTGCTTAAAAGCAGATACTACACTCAAAAATCATGCATACAGGCCAGTACTGTATGTGGGCAGTGAGATGTGTCATCTAATGAGGTTAAACTGGAAAAAATCTCCTAGGACAATTGCATTGCTTAAAATTGTGGGGGGACGAGGAGGGAGGCTTTGCGTTTTTGCCCAGGAACTCACTTGAGACTAAAAAAAATGTGGTTGATTAGCATAAATCATGAGACTGGAGACAGCATAAGAAGGGAATCTTTGATCCTGACCTGCAGAGAATGTCCCACTTGTGTTTATTATGAAAACAGACCGATTTGGTGGCTGAGCACATTTTCAAAACTCACAGGTGCTTCCTTGCAGACTAGAACCTCCCAGAAATGAAAGTGAAGGCAGATGCCTGCCTGAATTTCTTCATGCAGATGGAGAGTCTGTGCTGCAAATTATCTGTGGGCTTTAGAGGTTGGTCCCTGCCACCCAGCTGCTCATCCAGCCAGCTGTGCTGAGGCCCTTCTCTCTCAGCCAGGGGAAGCATGGCCCAACCCAGATGGATGGATGGTCTGCTGATTTCAATTTTCCAAGCCAGTGGGCTTCTCCATTGAATCACAGGGTCACAGAATCGTGGAACTAGAAGGGGCCTCAGAGATTTACCTCGTTTGTTGTTGTCTCCTTCCCCATCTGCTCCCCTCACCTCTCTTTTTAGTAAACTGAAGCCCGTAGAGGGGAAGTAACTTATTGTAGCAAACTGGGATTAAAAAAACACCTTCTGGGGCGGCTAGGTGGCACAGTGAATAGAGCACCGGTCCTAGAGTCAGGAGGACCTGAGTTCAACTCTGGCCTCAGACACTTAACACAAAACTAGCCGTGTGACCTTGGGCAAATCACTTAACCTCAATTGCCCTAACTTCCCCTCTCCAAAAATCAAAAAATAAATAAATAAATAAAAATTAAAAAGTAAAATAACTTCTGATTCCAAATCTTGTTTTCTTTCATTATGCTTCCATCCCCCTGCTAGGAGAAAATTGAAGCCTAAAGAGGTAAATTAGGGTTACCCATCGCATAACTGGCAGAGCAAGGAGTGGAGCTTATGCCTCTCAGTTTACAGTCTCACAGACTTCTCCTGTACCATCTTGACTTTACAAGGGCACGTGGAAAATTGTTGCATAGATAATGAAGAATATAGGATTGAGATACTTTCTCAGCTAAAAGCTACCTCATAACATAAATCCTCTTTAAGAAAAAAGCCCATTCATGTTGTAATTGTCAAAAACCATCCTTTCATTCTTTGTGAAGCAGGGACTCCAAATCTTTTCCTCCCTGGCAGAAAATAGCATTAGAGCAATTCATGCTTCTCTCATCGCCCTTTTTTCCCCTAAATGTTTTAGGAAGCAACTTTGGGTGATCTGAATAACCCTCCCCAGATGCCATAGGGGAAATAGCTAAGAAGTGAGAGGAGTGAGTGGGAGGGTGCTCTCCTCATCCTCTTGACTCAGAGAAAGTGTTGGAATAGGAAGACCATATCCAAATATGGCAGATCACCATAAGCCAACATAGAATTAGGGAGACAGTTTTATTTGTAAGCTAGAAGAGGAGAGTGTTTGTTGCTTTAGACCCATGGGAAACATAACATGTGTCAGGTCAGGGGTAACAAAAACCAAAATGCAGTCAGAATAAAATGCTGTAAGAACAGGTCTACATTTCAGTACCAAGAAATAGGTGAGCAAAGATTCTGTAAGAATCAATTGAGAACATATTTAAAAAGTTTAGCACAGTAGAACTGATAAATGTATGTTTTCTTCTTTAATGGGTAAGTGGCCCAAGGTAAGTCTTTTGAAATCTCAGTGTCCCAGGCAATGCATTAATACTATAAGTTGCAAAACAGCTGCTGATTTGAACTGGTAGAAGGAAATAATAGAATCATATAATTTGAGATAATAATAATATTAACTAGTGCTTCCAAGCACATTAAGGTTTGCAAAACACTTTAAAATTATTAGCTCATCTGATTCTCACAGCCACCCTGTTAAGTCAGTGCTATTTTATAATAATAAAAATAAATATTTAATAATTCCCCATTTTAGAGATGAGGAAACTAAGGCAGAGAGCAGTTAAGTGACTTGCCCAGGGCCACACAGCTGGTAAGCATCTGAGACTGGATTTGAACACTCATCTTCCTGACTTAAGCATTCAGCATTTTTTCCATTGCCCATCACCACCAAGAACTGGAAGAGACCTCAGCAGCCCAGTAGTGTAGCTCACGTGCAAAAGGAATTCCCACTATCATGCACATGATATCTACTTGGATACCAAAAAGGAGGGGGAATCCACCACTTCTGGAAGTGGCCCATTCCACTTTGGGACAGCTCGAATTGTTAGGAAGTTTCTCATGACATCAAGCATAAATTAGCTTCTGCCCATCTTCCCTAATTCTTGCTTCTGAGACCAAAAAGAAAAAAAAAAACCTAATCCCTACTCTTTGTGATAGCCTTTCAATTACCTGAACACAGTTCTCACATTCCACTTTCAACCTTGCCCCCATTCTTCCTTTTTTTTTAGACTCAACGTATCTAGTTTCAACTATTTTTTAAAATGTATCCTAAATTTATTTATATTCTAGATATATTTTATTTATTTAGTTCTGTTATATATTACTTATATCCTAAATTTATGCTTTGTTATTTATTTTATCATATCACATATCATTTATATCCTGAATTTATCCTAAATATAGCTCGCTTCATATCTATTTGTTTACATGTCATCTCCCACAGTAGATTGTAAGCTCCTTGAGGGTAGGCACTGTCTTTTGCCTCTTTTTGTATCCCTAGCACTTAACACAATGCCTGGTATATAGTAGATGCTTGAGAAGTGGTTATTGGTTGATTGATCTAGATGCAAGACCCTTTACCATCTTAGTTGCCCTTGTCTGAGCCTTTGCAGTATATATCAAGGTCCTCCAGGAAAGGTCTGAGAAGGGCAGTCTACCACCTCCCTGGTCCTGGACACCAACCTCCTCCTAACACCCCCTCCCCATCAAGATCTCATTCACTTTTTTAAGTTACATCACTTTATTAACTCATATTGAGCTTGTAATCCACTGAGACCTCAAGACTCTTTTCAGAACAATTGATACCTATCTATGTTATTTCCTTATGAAGCTGATTTTTTTTTGCACCCAAGCGCAAGACTTGGCTTCTGTCTTGATTGGTTCTCTGATCTGCAAGTATCTTTTGAGATCCTGATTCTGCTATACAATATGTTCTTTCTCCTTCTTGTCTCTCTGTCATCTGTAAACCTAATGGGCAAACGAACTATCTGTGAGCCTTACTAGGAGATTACTTACTATCCTTCCAATATTGGAGAAATTCCAGTGAAAAGAAAAATGAGTGTAATAATAGCACCTACCTCACTGGACTGTTGTGAAGATCAAATCTATCTTAAGCCCTTTGTAAGCCTTAACACATCATGTAATTGTGACTGTTAGTATTTTCCTGAACTGGATTATATGATCAAAATGGTTCAGGAAGGTAAAACAGGTGCTGAATGTGGAGTCCAAGTCCAGATTGTGTTACTACCTATGTGACTTTGGGCAAATCACTTAACCTCCATAAGCCTCAGTTTCCTCATGAGTTCATTACAGAAAGGAGGCAGACTAGATGAGATCTCAAGTCATTTCCAGTCCTACATTTAAGATCCAACAACAACAACAAAATAATCTGTGATCTTTTTAGGATGGCTAAACTATTCCAAGTGAGTCTCATATCCAGGAAGAATGATTCTTTGTGGTTTCTCAAGTAACCACAAAGTGAGTTTGGCCTTCCAAAAAATTGGAAAAAAGAATCAGGAATTGACATCAGCTTTTATTCATTAAGTCAGAACTCTGACTTTGACCTCATCACTGGAGATTATCAATGCTAATGAAGGCTAAGACATCCCAGGAGGCCTGCAGGGAGAACTCAAGGTCATCATTATGAATATTACTGTCCTGGGCTTTTGGAGGGGGTAAAGAGGGGCTCAGACCTCTGTGCTTTGTGCCTTTGTGTCTGCTTTTTATCATTTTTCTCTCTCCTCCCTCACACTGTCAGCTTGTCTGTTATAAATCCTAAATCCTGTCAGGGTGATTGCCTCTTCAAGTGACACCAATACCTTCCTAATCTGTTATGGTTTAGGTAACCAGAAGGCTAAGCTGATTATGGTTGGGAGTAGAAGAAAAATAGCAGTCTGAGTCTCTTCTATGAGAATTGCTTCTCTCTCCGAACTCCACATTCTAGACCACTTTTCTCTCTTCCTTCACATGCTATATAAATGTTAGCCACCCCCAGCACTGATGACATTACTCACCCTGGAGTGTCCCTTCCTCCTCTTGACCAGTTGGATTTCTGTGTATCCTTTAAAGCCCAATTTAAATAATTGTAGTCATAGACTCAGAGCTAACGGGACTTTCAAGGACATTGAGTCTTATTCTTTCATTTTATAGGTGAGGAAACTGAGTCAGTCAGGGGTTAAGTGACTTGCTCAGGGTCTCACAGCTATTAAATGTCTGAGGAAAGATTTTAACTCAAATCTTCCTGACTCAAAGACCAGCAAACACTCTATCCACAGTGCAACCCTGATTTCCCTTCTTAGATAATAACCTTTCTTTTTGAACCCTTCATAGCACTTTGTTTTGCCTTTCTTGAATGAGCTTGTCATATAATATAGTGCATAAAAGTTATCTGGACATATGTTGTACATACTTATTAAATAATTTTATATTATGTTATGTTATGTCATATTATATCAAATCATATCATATAATTTCATATCACACCATATTATATCACATCACATCACATCATACCACACCATATTGCACTATAACATACCACAGAGCATCACATCGTATCATTTCATATCGTATAGTATCATATAATATCATAATAGCTAATATATAGCACCTACTATATGACAGGTACTATGCTAAGTGCTTTGCAAATACTATTTGTAATAAAATATACATGTATTCTCATTTGATCCTCAAAACAACCCTGGAAGGTAGGTACTATTATTGTTCCCAATTTACAGATGAAAGAACTGAGGTAGGCAGAGGTAAAGTAACTTGTCTAGGGTCACATAGCTAATAAGTGTCTGAGGCTGGATTTGAACCCAGATCTTCTTGATTCCAATCCCATAACTCTAACCATGATATTCCTGTTAGATATGGTGTCATTTTCTGTTGGACTCTTTATACAATCCTAAAACTGCCTTTCCCCAGCATGTCTGATTTGTCCTTGGCCCCCCAAAAAGATAAGAGTGTTAGCCACTATTGTTCTTGGGGTGCTGCTAGGTTGCCAAGGGAAAGTAAAAAATCTCATGACATTTCTAAGTTACCAGGACCATCCTCTGTTCAGTTGGGCAAAGAAAGAGATAGAGCTTCTTCTCCTCCCCTTAACACCTACCCCAAAAGATTCCCTCTCAGGGGCATATGTGGATGTTCTCTCTTCTGGGCTGACTTGCCACCCAATTGCTAAACTCCAAAATGGCTCCCTGGTTTCTATAAACCCCACTGTACAACTGAATCTACTTAACCAATCTCAGTGTACTTTCTGCATTTTCATTCAATGCCTTGAAACACTCTACTCTTTCACAACTAGATAAACCAGGCTGTTGCTTTTTTTGGGGGGGAGAGGGGGTCGGGGAGGTTGGGGAGGTTGTATAACTAGTTTAACATCCTTGATTAATTGTTTGACTCAACAGAGGCTTTCTCACTTGATTAAAATAGACACATTAAGTGGAATGGAGTGAATGATTTGATTTAATTTTTATTGACCTAATTGATTCCCTCTCCCTACACTTTATATTTTTCCACTTAAAAAATTTTATTGCTTATTTTTAACATTATTTAAAATTTTGACTTCAAAATTCACCCCCTCTCTTAAACCCCTCCTCCACCCTCTGAGAAGGCAAACAATATGATATCAATTACACGTGTGAAATCATGTAAAACATTCCCATATTAGCCATGTTGGGGGAAAACAGAAAGAAAAATAAAGTGAGAAAATTATACTTCAATTTGCACTCAGAGTTCGTCAGTTTACTCTCTGAAGGTAAATAGCATTTTTCATCATGAATCCTTCGAAACTGTATTGATCATTGTATTGATCAGAGTAGCTAAGTCTTTCACAGTTGATCATCATTACAATATTGCTGTTATTGTGTATAATAATGTTCCATTTCTGCTCATCTCACTCTAAATCCGTTCATATAAGTATTTCCAGATTTTTTCTGAAACCATGTCCTCATCATTTCTTATAGCACAATAGTATTCCATAACAACCATAACTTACCCAATTAATGGACATCCCCTCAATTTCCACTTCTTTACCACCACAAAAAGAGTTGCTATAAATATTTTTGTACAAATAAGTCCTTCTCCTTTTTCTTAGTCTCCTTTGGATTCAGAGCTAGTAGTGCTATGGCTAGATCAAAGGTTACATATACACAGTTTTATAGCCCTTTGGCCATAGTTCCAAATTGTTCTCCAGAAGGGTTGGATCAGTTTACAATTCCATCAACAGTGCATTAGTCTACCTATTTTCCATTACAGCTTCCAGAATTGGTCATCTCTGATAGATGTGAGATGGTACCTCAGAGTTGTTTTAATTTGTATTTCTCTAATCATTCGTGATTTAGAGTATTTTATATGTCTATAGATAACTTTGATTTCTTCTTCTGAAAACTGCCTGTTCATATCCCTTGACCATTTATCGACTGGGAAATGGCTCTTATTTTTATCAATTTGACTCAGTTCCCATTGTCTTTATCAGAGAAAATTAATTTCAAAATTTTGATATTACTTCACTTTCTCTGGTACCTTTTATCAAAATGTAGCTTTCCTAATTATGTCTTTTAATTAGGTCTATTTTTTGCTTTTGCTTTGTCTGAAATCAGGATTGCTACTCCTGCCTTTTATACTTCAACTGAAGCATAATAGATTCTGCTCCAGTCCTTTATCACTTTCTGTGTGTCTTTCTGTTTCAAGTGTGTCTCCTGTGAACAACATATTGTTGGATTCTGGTTTCAAATCCATTCTTCTACATGCTTCTATTTTATGGGAGAGATCTTCCCAGTCACATTCACAAATTATGATTACTGTGTATTTTCCTCCATCTTATTTTCTTCTGCTCATTCTTCTCTCTCTTTCTCTTTTTAATCTGTCCCTCCTCAAAAGTCTGTTTGGCTTCTGCCTACTTCCTTCTTTTTATCATCTCCCCTCTCTTATCCCCTTCCCCTCCTACTGTCCTGTTAAGCAAAATAGATTTCTATACTTAACTGTATACAATTGTGTGTGCATATATATACATATATATTGATGCATTCTTCCTTCTCTGAACCAATTCCTATGAGAGTGAGGATCAAAGATTGCTTGCCACCATCCCCCATTCTTTTGTAAAATTTCCACTGTAAAAGCTCTTCCTTGCATGCCTCTTTTATGTGAGATAGTTTTCCCCATTCTTCCCCTTCCTCCCCCCTCCTCCCAGGCATTCCCTCTTTCTTGTTCATCCATCTTTTTTTTATATCATCCCAACATAATCATTTCACTCCCACACCTTCTGCCTATGTAGAATCCTTCTGTCATAATAATGATAAAGTTCTTAGAAGGTATTTGCATCATCTTCCTACATATAAATGTAAACATTTTAACCTTATTGAATCTCTCATAATTTCTCTTTCATGTTTACCTTTTTATGCTTCTCTTGAATCTTATATTTGAAAATCAAATTTTCTATTCAGCTCTCATCTTTTTATCAGAAATGTCTAAACATCCATTATTTCATTAAATACCCATTTTTGCCCTTAAAGGTTACACTAAGTTTTGCTGGGTAAGTTATTCTTGGATGAAATTCTAGGTCTTTTCCCTTCTGGAATATGATACTCCAAGTCACCCACTCCTTTAACATGGAATCTGCTCAATCTTGTGTGACCCTGACTGTGACTCCACAATATTTGAATGGTTTCTTTCTGGTTGCTTGCAATATTTTCTCCTTGACTTGGGAGCTCTGGACTTTCTTTATAATATTCCTTGGAGTTTTCACTTTGAGATCTCCTTCAGGTGGTGATCAGTAGATTATTTCCGTTTCTATTTTACCCTCTGATTCTAAGATATCAAATCGATTTTCCTTGACATTGTCTTAAAATGTGACGTCCGTTTTTTTTTTAATCATGATATTCAGGTAGTCTAATAATTCTTAAATTATCTCTCCTTGATCTGTTTCCCAGGTCAATTGTTTCTCCATTGAAATATTTCACATTTTCTTCTTTTTCCCATTCGTTTGACTATGTTTCACTGTTTTTTGAAGTCTCATGGAGTCATTAGCTTCCATTTGCCCAATTCTAATTTATAAGGAATTATTTTCTTCAGTGAGCGTTTGTATGTCTTTTTTTCCTCCATTTCGTCAATTCTGCTTTTTAGGGAGTTCTTTTCTTCAGTGAATTTTTATGCCTCTTTTACCATTTGGTCAATTCCATTTTTTAAGGGATTGTTTTCTTCAGTAATTTTTAGTGCCTCTTTTACTAAGTTGTTAATTTTCTTCTCATAATTTTCTTGCACCACTCATTTCTTTTCTCATTTTTTCCTCTACCACTCCTATGTCTTTCTTTGGCTCTTCCAGGAATTCTTGTTGGGTTTCTGTTCGATTAGCATTTTTTTTCTTTGAGGTTTCATTTGTGAATTCATGTCTTGGTCTTCTCTGTCACCATAGTAGCTTTTACAGTTAAGTTCTTTTTGTTTGTTGGTTCATTTTTCATGACTATTTCTTGATTTTTAACTTTATGTTAAAATTGGGCTCTAATCCTGAGGTAGAAGGGGGGGAGGAGCAGGGGGAACTTCCCCAGACTTCAGATTGTTTTCAGAGATAGTTCTGGGAGTCTGCAAGGTTTCAGTACTTCCAAAGTGGTATGAACTGGGGAAGGGCATGATCACTACTCTCCTGGTATTCACTCTGGTCTTTAGGAATTACCCCTGCTCGACTCAAGTCACATGTACTAGGACTCCTCAGCACAAAGACCAGGTTCCCCACTCTCCAGAAGCCCTAGTGTTCCTCTCTGTCTTGGAACTGAACCCAGGGTTCTTGCCCCTTGTGGTCAGCCACAGGCTCACCTCTCCATCCTGGAACTGTGACCCAGAATTGCGTATGGGCAATGGAACTGCCAAACAGCACGAGGTCCTGCACCTAGTGCCAGCAAAAGATCCCCTATCATCTCTTTCTGACAGTTTTCTGTCTCTGTGCTGAGAGCTCTATGAAAGCTTCTGCTGCTGTTGTCATGGCCACCTCCAAGGTGTATCACTGAGGCTGCTGCATGTGTGCCAGGCTGGTCCCCACCCCAGTGTCACAGACCTCTCCTCCTGACCTCCTAAATTGTCTTAGACTGGGAAAAACTGTCTTATTTTTTGGTTGTATCACTGCAGAATTCAATTTGAGGCATTATTATAAAGTCGTTTGGAGGACAAGGTTGGAAGAGTTTGGATATCTTGTTGTCTCTACTCTGCTGTCTTGGTTGCCCCTTATACTTTAATGTTGGAAGAACAAAGATTAAATGCAGAAGCTCCAAATTCAGACTTCATTTTAAAGGTTTATTAATGAGATTTATTTACAAGTCACATTTACTTCCCCACATTACAAATATGGAACAAAGAAAACAAATAATTACAGAAGCTAGCATTTATATAGCACTCTAAGGTCTATAAATGGCTTTACAAATACTATCTCATTTTATCTTCACAATAACCCTAGGAGGGAGGTGATACTCTCCCTATCTTACAAAGAGGGAAATTGAGGCTGACAGAGATTAAGTGATTTGCCCAGGGTCACATAGAAAGTAAGTGTCAAACTCAAGCCTTCCTGACTCCATATCTAGTGCCCTATCCATCATAACACATAACTCTAGGTTTTATCAAAACCAACCAACCAAGTGACTGTTCCTGGAAGTGTATGCAACATTACACACCCATAGTTCCCTAAAATTCTTTTGAAAACAGGGAGATACACTTCATCTTATCTTTTCCAGGACTATTTGCTATTAATCCTTTAAAAGATCTTAGTCTTCGCACAAATTGCCAAGCTGTTGGCCCTACTGATGTCTCTTCCCAGGGGAGCTTTTCCTAGAGTAGGGAAAGAAGTATGGTTTCCTTTCTCAATCACAGTTTCTATGATTGAATCATCACTGTCCAAATAAATAAATTATTTTAATACCCCTATTTGCTATCAATCTTATAAAACTTAATGCAAACCAGATGCAACTGTAGGGTCCACATGCTACATGGATGGAGGTTTGCTAGGCTCTCCCTTTGCCTCTCTGTTCTTCTTATTTTTCCTAATGGAAAGACATTCAATTCTGAAGGTGTTTGGACTTCTTCCAAATACCAATGACCGTTATCTTTTGATACAGCAGACCACCTTTCTTTAACTTTAATAATGTTCCTTTGAGCAAGGACATGATTCTTTGAATGGGTCAAATAACATTGACTTCCTGACCCCCTCCCTTAACAGCCTTGACTCTTAGCCCTGTTAGCCATACTGTTGTGTGTGCCCCTGGGCCATGAAGGGCTGCAGGGAACGGGACAGAGGAGATAGTGCTACAGATTCCCTTATCAATACACTGAGTATCAAACAAATAGTAATAATCATAAGCATCTATATGGTACTCTAAGGTTGGCGAAGTGGTTTTTACAAATGTTAATTTGTTTAATGATCAGAAATACCCTGTGATGTAGGTGCTATTATCATCCCCATTTTACAGATGAGGAAGAAACAGACCGAGAAAGATGAAGTATCTTGCCCAGAAGGACACAACCATGAAGCATCTGAATGGGAAATGAGATCAGTTCTTCTTGACTCCAACTCCAGAAATCCATCCACTTCCACCACCTACCTGGCTGCTTAGCATCAGGGTCAATACCCTCAGGTTAAAAGGAAAAATATATTGATTTGGTGTGGATGGTGGGGTTGAGAAGGTAAGGGGTATATCAAGCTTTTCCTAGAACGGTGATCACTTGTTTTTGTAGTGGGGCATCTGTGACCCCCTCCACTGAAAACTCTGGGGTTGGTATTATAGGTGTAACAGGTCCTAGGTGTAGCAGTGGATCAAGCACTAGGCTTGGAATCAGGAAGGCTTATCTTCCTGAGTTCAAATCCAGCCTCAGACACTTACTAGCTGTGTGACCTCGGGCAAGTCACTTCACTTTGTTTGCCTCAGTTTCCTCAGCTGTAAAATGAGCTGGAGAAGAAAATGATAAATCTCTCCCATATCTTTGCCAGGAGATCCCCAAATGGGGTCAAGAAGAGTCAACTGAAACACAATAACATTATAGATGTGGCGTAAAAGAAGTAGGCAATTCCCTACTTCTAGCTCCTAAATGACGGTATGTTCTTGGGCAAGTCAAATGGGTGTGTGATGGAGGTAGATGGCTGGACTAACTGACTTTGAAGAGCTCTTCCATCAATGACACTCTCTGATTCCAAGCATATTTTTAAAAATATTTTTGGAAAGCAAGATTTTTTTTATAAAAGAAAAGCACAGTCTTCCTCAACAGAGTCATCATCATTATCACCATTAGTAAGGATTACATTTAGGCTTCATGTGTATTTTAGCTTGATGCAGTCATCAGTGAATGAAGCTTTACCAAACCAAACACTGGGTACATGGTAATCCCTCCCATTTATGGATGCTCTCTAGTTCCAAAGGGCTCTCCTACACATCATCTTAACACTGTAATCCCACAGCATACCCAGGGGAAAGCAGGTTAAAATAAGAGTCACAGCTAACAGTTATCGAATTCTCTATGCTTTACAAAGCACTTTACACATATTACCTAATTGATTATCATAACAATCCCATGAGGCAGGTATCATGATGGAAGACCTGCCAATGAGCCCAGCCTTTAAAAGCATGCCTGCAGTGTTTGGCTGATGCAATCCCCACATGGATTTTGTAGCATGCACAGTGGGTCATGGGTTCTTTTCTTTTTTCCTGGAGAGTAGTTGGTTGTTAAACATTTAGCAGCATATCCCTGGGTGATCTGAGAATGCTTGCTCTAAATAGGATCAGATTTAGAGCTGAAAAGAACCTTAAACACCTTTGGATCAAACTCCCTCATTTTACAGAAGGGGAAACTAAGGCACAGAACCCTGATTTGACTTGTTCAGGGTCACATAACTAGCAAATATCTCTGACAGGTTTCTAAGCTGAGGACCTCCTTCCTGAGACCTGACCACTTAAGAGAGGAGGTAAATGAAAAATTCAGAGATCAAAGTCCCAGAGCTAGTCTATGGTGGATCCAAGACTAAAACACTTCTCTCTGCAAGTATGATGCTCTTTTCACTGTATCTTGCTTTATACTCCATCAAAAGCAGCCTTAAAGGTAGAAAGAAGAGGGTTTTTTGTTTTGTTTTGCTTTAAAGGCAACGTCAGGAGTATGTGTGTATAAGGCGGTGGGGAGGAATTGTTACTAGACAGCCAGTCTCAGTATTATTTTGATCTTTGTTTTTTTTTTATTTCTCTTCATGTAACATTTTAAACCTCTATTATAACTCTCTACGGTGATGTATTCCATATGGCTCTTAACTAGGTTATAAAGTCTATGAAAGCAAGGACCACGTCTTAGCCAAACTTTGTACTTACCTCCACCCAGTGCCTAGCACAGTGCTCTAGACAGGGTAAGTACTTAAGAAAGCACTTTTTGACACGGGTGAAGCTCAGGTCCTTTCAAACATCTAGTAGATTTCCTTCTTTCTCTCCCACTGGCTGACTTCTGCCTGACTCCAGCCATCTGGATCCTCCTCAAAACTGGGTGTTTTGGATATCTTAGAGTTCGCTCTGAATCCACATCCACCTTCAAGGGCATGGTTCACAAACTTACCTTCTGTACTCAAAATGTGATGTCAGCCTAGCCTTCAGAGGTTCAAAGCACTCCAGGACTCTCATGTACCGAGGATGCCCATTGACCAGCCTGGCGTGTTAGTTGAGGTTCCTGTGAAGTGGCCCAGCCCTGAAGCCAGCCAGCATGAGGTCACCCTTGGCTCTCACTCATGTTGGACAATGGATCAGAGCAGGGTCTTGACGTTTTCACAGAGAAATGGATGAGCATCGTCCAGTATCATCAGACTAAAGGAATGGAAGGGGTTAGAAAAGAGCTAGACTGGAACACTTTGATGGTGGAGGGTGGCTGGTAGCTTTGCCGACTGGATTTGCTTCCAGCAAAATGTTTTTTCTTTCCCCTTCATTTTTTTTCATCTCCCCACACTTGGGCTCTTGAGCAATTTGGTATTTGTATTCTGAGACTACAAAGCTTGCCCTCTGCTCCAAATCATGCAACAGTCACATGCTCTACAGATTTCACATGGTAGAGAGAGAAGCTCATTCCACAGTTCATTCATTCATCTTCTGCCTGGTTGGTCCTTGAGAGAACCTGGCCTCCATTACTGTCAACACTGCCATGCCCCCTTGTCACACAAAGTGCCTGGGCCTTCCCCTGAGCTGGCACCCAGTACGATGTCTCCTGACTCTTCCTGCCTTGAGAGCCATTTTGCAATAACACCTTTCATTCCAAAAGTAGAAATGAGGTCTGAAACAGAGACTAACAATTATACCTAAATAGCTATTAATAAGAGTTAATAATAACAGGTAACTAGGTAGTGTTTTAAGTTTCAAAAAGTGTTATGATGATAATAATAACTAACCTTTATGTAGGGTTTACTAGGTGTCAGGTACTATGCTAACCACTTAAAATTATGATCTCATTTTGTTCTTCACAACAGACCTGGAAGGGAGGTGCTATTATTATCCCCATTTTGCATATAAGGAAACTGAAGCAAATAACAGAGAAGTGAGTTGTCCAGGGTCACACAGTTAGTAAGAGTCTTGAGGCTGGATTTGAATTCAGGTTTTCCTGGTTCCATGTACTGGTTCTATGTACTGGGCCACCACCTAACCTTTGATCATATAAAAGTGGGAGTCATTTGAATCAGTCAATCACCTTCACACCAATTAAAGTTAATAATAAGAAGCTCTGTGCTCTGATAACTTTATCAGATGAGAATACTTTTATTGAATCAATCAAATGCATTAATAAATTTGGAAGGAGAGAAATGCTTCCAGTCCTTGGATGAGACGAAAAAGCACTATGCAAGAGGTCCATCTAGATTCACTGAAGAGTTTGTCATGCCTTTGGGGGCTTGTATAAAGAGCAAGCTCGCAAAAATATCAGAGATTCTGGTGGCAGGCTACCCCAGAGAAAGTAGCTTCAACCAAGGCCATAAGGGAGAATTGATTGAGAACTGGGAGGCAGAGAGCCTCTGAGTCTTTCCCAATCCCATTACTGACCAGAGAATAACCTTTTTCCAACCTTTGAAAGGTTGGAAGACTTTGGGCTTCCAACAGGCATCCTGGCAGTGTGCCAGAAACAATCTTCACTGGAAACTGGGGACAACCTAAACACACTGAGGTTTTCAGGACTCCACAAGGACCCCAGCAGAAAGCTGCACCACACCTAAGGGGAACGTCATGAGGATGCTGGGAAGGAGAGGAAAAGTCTATGAGGAATAAAGAGCTGTGGTTTACCCCTCCGTCACACATCCTCACCAAGCTTTCCCCTGGCTTCTGTATGTCCTCTCAGGAGAGAGTCCTTCTAGTCTGAGATGTTTGGGATGTTTTGGACTTTCTCTACTTCAGTCCTTATTATGCTTTCTCAGCAAATGTCCTTTGGTAAAAGTTAATTGGTGTTAATTGGTCAAATGATATTGGTGCAATATTAATTACCAACTGGGAGTATACTGGATGGGGGCTCCCAAGCAGAGTGGAAGAAAACAACCCTGAGGAAAAAAGCAGCCAGCAACCTGTCACTGGGAATGGGAATTGAGGAAGTGAGTCCCAGAACCCTTGCCAAAATAAGAGTATAGGCTTTAGATCTGGAAGGGATCTTGGGGATCATCTGACTCAATTGCATTTTGCAGCTTAGTAAACTTCAAAGTAAAGAGGTTCAGAAGTGGGACTAAGGTACACAAGAAATCTAGGATCTCTCCACCTTCAGATACTACAATAATTTCTTGGTCCCCTAAGGGACGGTTAGTTTAAGGAGCTACCTGGACAACTCTTTTATCTGATGCCTGTCTCTACCTCTGGATAAGTCAGATTATTCAAACTGGAAGAGATTTTAGAACACAGAATGAGGGAACTAGATAAGAAGTTAGATATTTCAAGTCCTAGTTCCTTGCTTTATGTTGTAGCACATGTTCTGTAGTTTACTACCCCCAAGCCTTTTCTAGAAGGCTCATCCTCAAAAGGCTTTTACTATGTTTCTGTTCAAAGATTCAGGGACAAACCCTGAAGGACTGAAGTTAACCTTCTAATACTATAGCTCATGAGCCCCCCCGCCACTCATGTGCTTCCCTTATTAATTAACTTATTGACTTGACTTGACTTAGACAACCAGACTTAAGTAGCTTTTAGAAATAGATATTTCCTAAAGTAATTTAGTAAGAGCAGTTGATACTTACATCCCCCATCCCTCATCCCCCTAGCAAACAGACAAATAAAATAACTCAGGGTACACCCTTCCACAAGTATATACAGAATTCAAAGGAGAATAGGCTCAAGTGTAGAGGACGTGTAGCTCACAGTTCCTGGAAGTCCTTCTTTCGGAGTCCTTTTTCTCTCCTTTGTGGGTACTTACGTAGGCATGGCATGGGTTTCTATTAGACTCCTTATAGAGTCCTAAAGCTTCCTTTCCTCAGTGTGTCTTATTTGTCTTCTACTTCCAATGCAGACTCTGCCATTCCACTAAGACATCCCTGGGGCCACTAGGTGGTGCCATAGTGCACAAAGTGCCAGTCCTGGAATTGGAAAGACTCCACTTCCTGAGTTCAAATCCAGCTTCAGACACTCACTATGTGTGTGACCCTGGGCGAATCACTTAACCCTATTTACCTCAGGTTCCTCATCTATAAAATGAGCTGGAGAAGAAAATGGCAAACCAGTCTATTATCTTTGCCAAGAAAACCCCAAATGGGGTCATGATGAGTTGGACAAAACTAAAAACAACTGAGTAACAACATTAAGACACTAATATGAAGTCTAAATACTCAAATCTTTTCAAGTTCATAAGGTCTTCCCCTGGTCAAGGAGGCTTTCCTTCTCCTAACACCTTCACCTTCCCACATGAGATTCTCTCTCAGGTTGAAATGATTTCTCCTCTAGGCTTTCAAATACTTGAATGCCCCAGTTTCAAAATATCCTGGTAGTTATTAAAAGAAAAAAAACTCACATGTGTGACCAAGTCCTCATTCCTAATAAACTTCCTATCACATCTAGTGAAAATGCCTTGGATTAACTAATTGATTCAACAGAAATATTTATACCTTGCTCACACTTAGTTTCCACCTCTGCTTGACTGATTCAATAGAACAGCCTGAGTCTTCTCTAATTATTGAGGTACAAGTATGTAACATCCCTCTTCCATACTTACATAGAGAGAGAAATGAGATGCGTAGATAAAGGACTCATCTCACATTGAGTTACTGGCATATCTGGGGCTTGAGCTCAGG
Organism: Petaurus breviceps papuanus; assembly: GCF_028583685.1. Lineage (NCBI taxonomy): Eukaryota > Metazoa > Chordata > Mammalia > Diprotodontia > Petauridae > Petaurus > Petaurus breviceps. The sequence continues at coordinate 10,994,089 of NW_027185771.1, forward strand.
TATACTGAGTTACCAATCCAGTACTGACTGGCTCATGGTCTCACACACACACACTCACAGAAACACATGCAGACATACAGACATACACAAACACAGAGACATACAGAGACACACAAGCACATATACACATGTACACACACACACACAGAGTAAGTAGCAGAAATAGACATCTGAACCAAAATCTTCCCACATAAAATCTAGCACTCTCTGAATATGTTCAACATTTGTTTTGCTTTTCAGGGCCCAAGTTTCTTCATCTGAATAATGAGAGAGTAGACTGGGTGATATCATAGACACATGGAATTCATAGATTGTTGGGGCTGGAAGGAACCTAAGAAATGATCAAGTCCAACACTGTCATTACTCAGATAAGGAAACTGAGGATAAAATGAGTGATACAATTTATCCTGGGCCAAAGCAGCAGGCTTCTACTTCTCAGGCTCTGAGTCTCAGCCTGTGTTCACATAATAATAATAATAATTCATATTTCTATAATACATTGAGCTTTACAAAGAACTTTCCCAAAAACAGCACTGCAAAATATCTCAAATATTATTAACCCATTTTACATATAGGGAAATTGAGTTTAAACATTTGGGGTTTTTTTTATTTCTTTGGGAGGGAGGGAGGTAAGGCGATTGGGGTTAAGTGAATTGCCCAAGGTCACACGACTGGGAAATGGAGTTTAAGAGATGAAATGACTTGTTTCTGGTGATACAGTTAAGTATTACAGCCAGGATTCTAATCCAAATGTCCTGACCTGCAGGTCACTTTTCTTTGGTATTGAGATTGTGTTGTATTGGTGATGTCCAATTCAGATAGCAATATATACCTACATATTAACTACATATTAACTTTAAAAACCACAAATAAACATTATCTATGTTTTATTGTATAGTTTTGTTCTATAACTTCCCAGTTATATTTTAATTGGCTTGGGCTACACTGGGGAATGTTACAAGCCTAATGAGGCCCATGGGCCCATATTTGACGCCTCTGTGTTATTGTATAACAATGGACACTTATCCAAAGTCCATTGTAAGGTACTCTCTTTAATTAGTCATGATCTAATAAACAATGAGTTGAAATAACATGTTTCTTAAGGGTGAAGTGTTAGGACTATGAACTCTCTTCATCCACTTTTTCCTCAAGTTATTAAAAGACACAGAGAAAGGAGAATGCTTCACTACCTTGTGGATTCTAAGGCAAAGGATAACATTCTATATCATATCATACCATGTCATGTCATGTCATATAATATTGTATCCTATGGTATCATAACATATCATTTATCATATCTACCTTATTGTCATATCATTCTGTGTCATGTCACCATGTCATGTTATATCATATGAAATCATCATGTCCTATCATTCTATCTTATCATAACACAGCATATTATATCATGGGTTTAGAGATGGGAGAGTCCTTGGAGACCACCTAGTCCCTTACCCTCATTATTTTTCAATGAAGAAATTTGACCCAAAGATACTAGAACCAAGATGTAACCCTGGGTCCCCTACTCCAAATCTAGGACCTTTGCCATTGTATTCTGCTGCCTCCTAGAAGACATTTTAGAGATTCCCCCAACCACCCCTCCCCATTCAATTCTACAGATAAGGAAATTGAGTCCCAGATAGTTTAAGTGATATGCCCTATGCTACACAGGTAGTAATGACCAGAGCCCAGATATGAATCCATTTCCTCTAGCTCCATTCTTCCTGCAAAAGTCTGTTTCAACTTGAAAGGGAAAAAGAAGTTACATCAGTATAGAAGCTCCTGGCATTGCTTCCATTAGAGAAAAACCAGCCTTCCCTTAAAAAAATGAGCCTTATATTAAAGCCCTGTTGGTTTTGACTCAACATATCCTGGCTGAGATCACAGATTAACACTCTATGTCATTTTCTGCTATGCAGGCAAGTTTTGATAGAATCCATCCCACACCAGGTGGTCAGTGGCAGGTGACCTTTGCCTTTTCACCCCAAGACCTTAGCTGCTCTGGCAAAAGGAACTACTGTCCATCCCTTGATAACCTCAGGAACATAATTCAGCTGGACTCAGAATAACTTGACTGTTGTTGGTTAATAAAGATGCCAGTGGGGGTGGGAAGGAAGGGTCAAGTTAACAGATCATTGTCAGGACCCAGCAAGAGTCCGTTAATAGGTTGAGTTTTACAAGAAGTATTGGAGCGTATTAAAAACACATTAACAGCCTAGGTTTGCCAAAAGCTCCCAAAAGTTTCCTGGGATCTGTTTGTTTTTTTTTTCTTTTCCCAGTTCTTAGGAAATAACTATAGGCAGATACAAGGACCAAAGATTAGCGTCCTACAAGACAAAAGAAAAATGGCTCCATGTGGCTCTTATGGCAATCTCAACTGAAAATGAATGATCTTACAAACCATTGAAAAGTCACTAAGACTTGGTGGGAATTACACCACCAAGAGAATGACCTGCTGCCAACTTCAACAAATATTGGCAGCGTAGTAAAAGAGCTATATTTAGAGGTAGGAGGGCTGGATCAGAGAAGACTGGCTCTGCTGTTTGCTACCCTTCTGATCTTGGGTAAATCTCTCTCTCTCTCTCTCTCTCTCTCTCATACACACACACACACACACACACACACACCCTTGGCCTCAGTTGCCTTATTTTGTAAAATGGGGAGGGTGGGGCAGAACAAAGATGGTGGAGTAGAAGCAAGAAATTCTGTGACTTCCCCCCACAACCACCTCAAATACCTATAAAATATGACTCTAAACAAATTTTAGAGCTACAGAACCCACAAAGTGACAGAGAGAAACAAATCTCTTGCTAAAGACAGTCTAGAAGGCCTATGGGAAGGGTTCATCGCAGCATGCTGGGAGCTGAGCACAGTTCCACATGAGCCGCAGGGTTTTGGTCCCAGGGAGGCAGCGGTGGCCAAGCAGATTCCAGGAGAGTGAATCAACAGCAGCTGTGGCGGTTTCCAAACTTTTCAACCCATAAACACCAAAAAGAAAGTAAAAGGTCAGTCATAACTGTTGGAAAGGAAGGGCGTAGTCTGGCCCCTGCCCCTCCCCCCAGGACGAGAGGTGGCAGAGGCAAGGGGGCTGCAGCGTCTGCCTTGTGTCTGCCTCAGGGGCCCCTGGCCTGCAGATCATAGGGAGACAAAGCCACCATTCCAAGGGGAATTGCTCTTGCTTTGACCTGCTTGGATCTGGGTTGATTTCTTGGGTGGTGGTCCTAGGATGAGAAATGCCAGTTTGCCAATGTGGTATCTGTAGAAAGCGTGCCATCCTCAGACCTCTGACAACATTAATGAAAACCCCATTCATTTGGGTCAAAGTTTTCCTCTCTGGAAACAGTTCTACGGTGTCAAAGACCTCAAAAGTCAGGTAATTGGCTGGCAACATGAGCAAGCAGAGGAAGCAAAGCAAGCCAAGCAATCAAACCTTAGATTTCTTTTTTGGGGGGCAAAAAGGATCAAAGCATGGAATGGAGGAAGACAATGAAGTCAGAACTCCTGCATCAAAAGCTTCCAAGAAAGATATGAAATGGTTACAGGCCATGGAGTAGCTCAAGAAGGATTTTGAAAATCAAGTAAGAGAAGTGGAGAAAAAACTGGGAAGAGAAATGAGAATGATGCAAGAAAATCATGAAAAGAGAGTCAACAACCTGACTGAAGAAAATAACACCTTAAAAATAGACTAACTTAAATGGCAAAAGAGGCCCAAAAAGCCAATGAGGAGAAGAATGCCTTAAAAAGCCAAATTGCCCAGATAGAATTTCAAAAACTCACTGAAGAGAATAATTCCTTCAAAATTAGATTGGAGCAAATGAAAGCTAATGACTTTATGAGAAACCAAGATACTATAAAACAGATCAAAACAAATGAAAAAATAGAAGGCAATGTGAAATATCTCATTGGAAAAAACCACTGACCTGGAAAATAGATCCAGAAGAGAAAATTTAAAAATTATTGGGCCTAAAAGCCATGATCAAAAAAAGAACCTAAAAATCATCCTTCAAGAAATTGTCAAGCAAAATTTCCCTGATATTTTATTTTACTTTATTTTTTTTTTTTTGCTTTTCGGAAGGCAGTTGGGGTTAAGTGACTTGCCCAAGGTCACATGGCTAGTTGTTGTGTTAAGTGTCTGAGGCTGGATTTGAACTCAGATCCTCCTGACTCCAGGACCAGTACTCTACTCACTGCATCACCTAACCACCCCCATGATATTTTAGAATGAGGGGGCAAAATAGAAACTGAAAGAATTCACCTATCACCTCTTGAAAAAGATCCCCAAAAGAAAACTCCTAGGAATATTATAGCCAGATTCCAGAGTTCCCAGGTCAAGGAGAAAATATTACAAACAGCCAGGAAGAAATAATTTGAGTATTGTGGAAACACATTCAAGATAACACAAGATCTAGCAGCTTCTATATAAAGGGATCAAAGGGCTTGGAATGTGATATTCTGGAGGTCAAAGGAGCTAGGATTAAAACCAAGAATCACCTACCCAGCAAAACTGAGTATAATGTTTCAGGGGAAAAAATAATCATTCAATGAAATAGAGGACTTTCAAGCATTCTTGATGAAAAAAACAGAGTTGAATAGGAAATTTGACTTTCAAATACAAGAAGCAAGAGAAGGTAAACAGGGAGAAGAAATCATAATAATCTTATAAAAATTGAACTATTTACATTCCTACATGTTAAAATGATAATTGTAACTCATAAGACTTTTCTCAGTATGAGGATAGTTGGTGGGAATATATATATGAGGGTATATGTGTGTATAAATACATATGTGAGTGTTTGTATATATGGGTACATGTATACATAGACAGAAGGCACAAGATCAGTTGAATGTGAAGGGGTGATATCTAAAAAAAAATAAATTAAATTAAGAGGTGAGAGAGGAATATAATAAGAGGAGAGAGGGAGAAATAGAATAGGGTAAATTACCTCATATAAAAGAGGCAAGAGAAAACTGTTACAATGGAGGGGAAGAATAGAAAGGCAAAAAGGAATGGATCAAACTTACTCTCATTGATTTGGCTTAAGGAGGGAATAATTTTATCCTACAAGAAAGTAGCGGGGAAGGGGATAAGAGGGGGGATGATAGAAAGGAGGGCAGATTGGGGGAGAGGGTAGTTAGAAGCACACACTTTTGAAAAGGGACAGGGTAATGTAGAAAATAGAACAAGTGGGGGGTGGGATAGGATAGAGGGGAAATATACTCAGTCTTTCACAATATATTCACTATGGAAAAGTTTTGCATAACTCCACATGTACAGCCTATATTGAATTGCTTATCTTTCCAGAAGGGTGGTTGACAAGGGAAGAAGGGAAAGAATCTGGAGTTCAAAGTTTCAAAATCAAATGTTAAATATATATATATAATTTCTTTTTTATGTGCAACTGGGAAATAAAATATATATTATTTTAATAAAAATATATTATATTTTATAAATATATTTATATAATATATTATTGCATTATTATATATTTTATGTAATATATTATATTATAATAAATTATATTATATATTTATATAAAATATATTATCTAAAATAAATATTAAATATTTTAAAAATAGAAATCAATCTTGCCCACTAGAAAGTCAGAGGGGGATGGGGGAGGATATAAGAGAGGGCAGATTGGGGGAAGGGGTATTCAGTAGAATTGCTATTTTGGGGTGGCATAGGGAAAAGATGGGGAGAAAATAACTCAAAATCTTGTGGAAATGAATGTTGAAAATTAAAAATAAATAAATTAAAGAAAGAAAGAAAGAGTCAGAAAAAAACAAATGGAAACTGGGAAACGCTGGCTCACACATTTTATCAAATTCCTATTCCATCTCACTTTGTCTCCAACCTCTTTATCCACCCCCACACATCACTTAAAGAATGAAGGGTCTTCTGTGAAGGTTAGTGCTTTCCCAGTCTCTACTTAAGATCTACATAATGCGAAGATAAATTAGTTTACAAGTCAAACATTAAGGAATGACTGCTAGATTCAAAGTGGGGGACATGTAGTACTCATGCCCTTCACCAGTATGGATCTTCTCTCAGATCTGACCTCAAGTACAGAATTTCCCCCAATAGAATATGAGATTCTTAAAGGCAAGAACTTAAAGGCAATATTATTTATATACTCAAAACTTAGCACAGTGCCTAGCATACAAAATCTATCAGTCTAGCAGCTATTATACTGAAAGTACTGGAAATATATATATATATATATATGTGTGTGTGTGTGTGTGTGTATACACACATATATATACACACATACACATATATAACTATATACATATAACTATATACATATATACACATACATATATACACATACATACATACATGTATAGAATATAATGTTATTTAAGGCCTCCAGAGATTCTGACACTAATACATCATTCTGGCACAGATATTACCTTGGAATCCCAAAGGCTATGTCAACAAAGTCAAGTTCTGGCATATTTTAACTTGTAGAGACTTTGAGTGCCAATCTTAATTTGATTTCTAAGGATCAGCCTAGCTAAGTACAAAGAGATTCATCACTAGTAGACTGACCACTTGGAAATTTTTTTTTTTAACCATGGCAACTCATGAAACAAAGAAATAAACAAAATGGTCCTTGGTCCCATGTAGTTCCTTTCTTCCACACTCTTAGTGGCAGAAAAAAGGATACAGGATACAAATAATCACACAGATTTTAGATCATCTATATATTTTAACTTAGTTATAAGAGCCCTCTAAATGTGAGATTCTTCTCCAATGACAGAGCAGATGTACTATTAAAAGGACTGAAACATATCAACCTTGATATTCTTACTATAAAACAAACCAGAAAGAAGAAAAAAGTTGTAACTAAATGAAAAGATGGCTCACAGATTCTCCCTGGAGAGCAAATAAAGGACTTGGCGGAATTAATTTTTATCATCTGCCCAAAGGCAACAAGAAACATCACTTTGTGGTACATTTAGTCATCTTGTATTTCAGGGCTCATGATGGGTCTTTGGAAAAAGACCACCATGAAAATAATTGCAATGAATACACTAATATCTGTTCCAGAGGATGAAAACATAGCAAAATTTATTTCCATAAGAACCTTCAAATTAAACAATATATTTTGATACTCACTAATTTCAATGCAAAAGTGGACACAGTTGAGTTAGAAATTATGAACCAAAAATAAGAAATGAGAAAAAACAGACATAAGATATCACAGAAGACACCTACATGCCATAAATATATTAGTTAAAAAAAAAGAATCAGAAAATGTTGGAAATGGTAAGCATCAAATAATATCACAAAGTAAAATTGATTAGATTTTAATACACAAGAAAAGACTCAATATTAATGTTAGAGATGTTTATTACTGAATAATTCTTTGTATTGCCAGGCTACCAAGTCATTATAGCAAAATCTAAATTAGTATAGAATAAAGAATAAAAGTAATAAAAAGATGCAATTTTTAAAACTCCTTACTGAACTATTTAAGCAAGTTATTAGTGATGAAAAGCTAGATATGGATGAAAGAAAGGATATAGGTACCAACTCATATATTTCATTCAGAAGTTTAATTGATGTAAATCAAATCCTATCAGAAGGAAAGCAAAAGAGACTAATAGCTTTAGTCATCAATGGCATGACTTATCTGAGAGGGCAGCCAAAGACAAAACTATTTAGAAATTAGTTCATTGGTAAAATCTTGCAGAGAATGATGATGGAAGATTATGAAGCATCTAGGTGGCACAGTGTATAGAGCATTGTACTTAGAATTAGGAAAACCTGAGGTCAAATCCAACCTCAGATACTTAACTAGTTGTATGATCTTAGGTGATTCACTTAACCACTGTCTTCCTCAGTATTTTCATCCATAAAATGGGGATAATAATAGCACCTACCTCCCAGGCTTCAGGGTTTTGTGAGTATCAAATGAGATAATATTTGCAAAACATTTGTAAACTTGTAAGTGTTATATAAATGCTAGCTATTTTAATATTATTTTAGAAGTATTATCCTATATGCCACATATGTAGATATATATAGTGTGTGTATATATGATACTATATATCCTATATACCGTATCCTATAAAACAGAGAAAATGAGTAGAAAATATAACCATGTTAAAGAAAACTTGATGAGGGACCCACCATGTCATCCTGAGGGCATTTTGGGATGGAAATGGAAGAACAACAAATAGAAGATGGAAAAGATTTACAAAGATTTTTTTTTATAACAAACACTTCACCATCAAGGAAAGTGGGGTCATTCCACTTAGATTCTAACATCACAGTACCAGATGTGCTTATAGAAGAGATAGAAATAACTCTAACAAGAAAAAAAGACTGGAAAAGCATCTGGATTAGACCAAGTGTACATAGAAGCAATGTGTTGGAAGCAACCTAATTATGAGAGCTTTGGAGAAGACAAGATAGCAAAGTGTTTTTTTTTTAATCTTATACCTTATTAATATGAAATAATTGCAACAAAAGAAATATGAATTACTAAACCACATATCTACTTTTCCATCTGTAGAAAATTGTTAAAAGGATAATCTATCTATACATGGAAGAATCATTGATGAGAGTATTGGCAGGAAATGGGTAAGTTTTTGCAAATGATAATCCGTCGTAGATATCTTTTCCATCGTACAGTTTGACTGAAAACTGTACAGCAGTGATGTCAAACTCAAATAAAAATGGGGACCACGAAACCAACAATCCCTGTAGGCCACAGAATGACCCGTTTTAAAATGTAATATTATCTGTTTTATGTGTTTTTACTTATTTTGTTAAATTTTTCCAACCACAATTTAATCTGGAGAGGCCTCATAAGCTGCATGAGGCCAGTGGGCAGCATTTTTGGCACCTCTAATGCACAGAATGAAAGATCAAGCAACCAATAATCAAAAAGCATTTGCTATATGACAGACATTGAGCTTATTGCTTTTCTTTTTCTTTTCAAGTCAACAAACATTTATTAAACAATAGATATGTGCCAGGTTGTGCTAAGTGCTAGGAATACAAATATAAGCAGAAAGATAGCTCCTGTTCTCAAGGACATTACATTACAATGGGGGAAGTTAATACATAAAAGGGAGCTAAAAAGTGTTGGAGGAAGGGGGCCGCAAAGGTATCCAGTGCATTGTAGAAAATGTCCAGGAGGGAAAGTAAGAGAAGGGACAGAAAATTTATTAAGTACCTATTAGGTCCCAGACACTCTTCAAAGCACTTACCAGATATTATATCATTAAATTCCATCATAAAGAGCTATTATGGTGATGAGGAAACTCAAGACACAAACTCAGAAAAAGAGAATGATTTCAAAACATATACAAGAAAAATACACAAAGAAAAACACCAATTTGGCATGAGTCCAAACAGAATTCCTGGAAAAGGTAAAGCAAGATTTTTTAAGAGCTAAAAATAATTTTCAAAAACAAATGAGAGCAGTAGAGGAAAAATAGGAAAAAAAAGAGCTACAGAAGAAAGTTATAGAAAAAGAACTACCAATTTGGAATAAGAGATACAAAATCATACCAAAGAAAATAATTTTCTGAAAATTAGAATTAACAAAATAGAGTCAATGACTCCATGAGACATAAAAAAAATATTATTGTTGTTGTTGAGTCATTCAGTCATATCTTACTTTTCATGACCTTATGGACCATAGCACACCAGACCTTTCTAGCCTAAACTATCTCCCAAAGTCTGAATTATTAAAGCCATCAAAAGACTGAAAAAAAATGAAAGGTATCTCATAGCAAGAACAAATGGCCTAGAAAAAAAGATTAAGGAAGGATAACTTAAGAATAATCAGATCCCTTTAAAAAAAAAAGAATTTTTGGATTACCTAAAAGCCATAACCAAAACAAGAACCCAAACATCAGATTTTAAGAAAGCATAACAAAAAAAAACCTGCCTAGATCTCAGAATAAGAAGGAAAAGTAAAAATAAAATCTACTGGTTGCCTTCTAAAAAGAAACTCCAAAATGAATGCTCCAGGGAATATTATAGCCAAAACCCAGGGTTCTTAGGGCAAAGAAAAAATACTGCAAGCAGTCAGGAAAAAAATTAACTCAAGAAATGAGGAACCACAGACAGGATCACATAAAATTTAATAGCCACTATTATAAAGTAGTAATAAGTTTAGAATTTGATATTCTAGAAAGCAAAAGATGGGGAGAGCAAGGAGGAAGGAAATGGATATTTGATGAAACTGAGACCTTCCAAGTATTCCTGATGAAAAGGAAAGAACTGTGTAGAAACTTTGACAGATAAACACAGGAATCAAGAGAAACATTTAAAATTAAACTTGAACAAGTCATAAGGGCCTAACAAGGATAAGCTGTTGTACTCATATATAGGGAGATGATACACGTATCCTCTCAGAATTCTATTGTAATCAGGGGTTATATAAGGAACCTAATTAGACAGAAGACTTGGGAATGGTTATGTCATGTTTTGTTGATCCTAAAAGAAAAATAGAATAGATGAGGAAGAGGAATACAATTGGAAGGAAAGAATGAGAGGAATAATAGGGAAAATTATGTTATACAATTGGGATGTGAAACTACAAGTCTATACAACAATGGGAGAGGAAGTGGGAGACAATTGAACTTCACTCTCATCTGAACTGGTGAAAGGAGGGAAGAACACATATACAAATACATATAGGTACATAAAAGCATATTGTCAAAAAGAGAAATAGAAGGGGAAGGGGGAAATCATAGAGATTGTAAATTAGAGGAATAACTAGTCAGAAGCAAACAAACTTTTTAAAGAGAAAGACAGGAAACAAAGAGAAAGAAAAGGATAAGAGAACATGATGGAGGGAAATACACAATAAGCAATCATAACTGTAGAGGTGAATGGAGTAAACTCACCCATAAAATTGAAGAGAATAGCAGAATGGATTAAAAAAAACAGAATCCAAAAATATGTTGTTTACAAGCAATATACTTGAAAAAGTGTATTTTATATATACACACAGAGCTAAAAATAAAAAGATGGAGTAGAATCTATTGTTTTTCAACTGAAGTAAAAAAAAGACAGGAGTAGCAATCATGATCTTAGGCAGAACAGCAAAAATAGACCTAATTAAAAGAGATAAGCAAGGAATGTGCAATTAGATAAAAAGGTACTATAAACAATGAATTAATAGCAATACCAAACATAGCATAGTATCTAAATTCTTAAAGGAAAAGTCAAATGAGTTATAGGGAGAAATATTCAAAAAAACTACAATAGCAGGTGACTTAAACCTACTCCTCTAAGATCTAGGTAAATATGACCCCCCCCAAAAAAAAAAAAGAATAAATCAAATTAAATGAAATGAAAAGGAAGGACCTGACTAGAATTTTAGGAAAGTTACCTGTGGTAGGCCTCTACAGGATATTGAATGAAAACAGAAAAGAAAACGTCAATCTCTCAACTGTTCATGACACATTCACAAAAATTGACCATGTAGTAAACAAAAAGTTCCACAAACAAATATAGAAAAACAGAAATATTAAATACATCTTTTACCAAGCATAATTCAATAAAATTATATTTAACAAAGGGCCTTTGAAGCAGATATATAAAATCATTTGGAAACTAAAAAACTTCAACTTAAATGGATGTGAAAGAATAAATTATTGAAACAATAAATAATTTTGTTAAACACAATGATGACAATGAGATGACATACCAAAATTCTGGGCATATAGACAAAGCAATATTTGGATGTATATCTCCAAGTTCATTAATAAATAAAATAAAATAAATGAACACATCAGCAAATTGGTCCTGCAACTGAATTAACTAAAAAAATTTTAAATGCCTAATTAACTCAAATTCTCAAATCCTGAGAATCAAAAAAGAGATTTTTTTAATTAAAAGTAAAATGTTCATTAAATTAATAAATAAAAGAACCAAGTTCACAGTGGGGGCAGGAACAATAAAATAAGCCATTAGCTAAATTGATTTTTTAAAGAAGAAAAACAAAATTACTAGTATCAAAAATGAAAAAGTTCCAATGAAGAAGAAGCAATTTGGAGTTATTTTGTCAAATTATATTTCAATAATTAAAAATATGAATGTTTACAAAAAGATAAATTGGACACATTAACAGAACAAGAATTAGAAGATTTGAATAATCAGACTTATAACTTGAATGAATCTTAGACCTATCTAGTTCAGTCCTTTAATTTGATGAAAGAAGAAATTGAAGATTAGAGTTATAAAAAGGATTTGCCAAAGTTCATATAACTAACTAATGGGTCTTTGATTGTCAACCCCAAAGTAATTCAATCAAGCAAGTATTTATTAAGCACCCACCATGTGCTGAGAATTGTGCTAGGCACCAGGAATACGAATTTTCAAATAAAGCAATGGTGAATGAAATAACAATGTGTAATAAAAGAATGCAATTGTATAACACTTTCCAGTAATAAAACTTCTTCATGTGCATTATCTTGTTTGTTCTGAGAAGATCAAGCTATATCATCATTTGCATTTTATGATGAAGTAATTAAGTCATAGAGGAGTAAATGACTTGCCCAAGGTCAGACAAGTAAGTGGCAAAGATGGAACCAAAACTGAAAATTTTGGTTTCAACTCCAGTTCTCTTTCCACTATACCAAGTGTCTTTAACATAAAGCCTGTAAACTTTGTATATACATAAAATTTTTCTCAATTGCATATAAAAACAATTTTTAACTTTCATTTTTTACAATTTTGAGTTTCAAATTTTCTCCCACCCTCCCTCTCCTACCCCAACAATAACAAGGCAAGCAATTTGACAAAGGTTGTACATGTGTAATCATGAAAACCAATTTCTGGATTAGTCATGTTTTGAAAGGAAATAAATTTTTCAAAAGAAAATTTAAATTAAAAAAAATATTCTTGGGGCGGCCAGGTAGCACAGCGAGTAAGAGCACTAGCTCCAGTGTCGGGATGACCTGGGGATCGAATCCGGGTTCAGACACTTCGCACCCACCCAGAAACACCTGGCCATGTAACCTTGAGCAAGTTACTTAACCCCAATTGCTTAGGGGCAGCCAGGTGGCTCAGCGAGTAAGAGCACAGGCTCCAGTGTCGGGATGACCTGGGGATCAAATCTGGTCTCAGATACTTAGCACCATACCCAGAAATAACTGGCCGTGTAAGCTTGAGCAAGTTACTTAACCTCGATTGCTTTAATATATATATTCTTCAATATGCATTCAGATTCCATTAGGTTTTTTTTTTCTCTAGATGTGGCTAGCATATTTCATCATAGATCCTTCAGAATTGTCTTGGATCTTTTTATTGCTGAGAAGAGGTAAGTCCTTCACAGTTGATTATCATATAATATTGCTATTACTGTGTATGATGTTCTCCTGGTTCTGCTCATTTCTCTGCATCAGTTCATATAAGTCTTTGGAGGTTTTTATGAATGCATCCTGCTCATCATTTCTTTTTTTTTAATAAACAAATTTATTTATTTTTAGTTTTCAACATTCACTTTTATAAGATTTTGAGTTCTAAGTTTTTCCCTTCCCCTCCTCTCCCCTACCCCCTGCCTAAGACAGCCTGCTAATCTGCTATAAGCTGTACATGTACAATTATATTATACATATTTCTACAGTAGTCATATTGTGAAAGAAATCAAAACAAAAGGGGAAAAGTACAAGAAAGAAAAAAAGAGAGAGAGAATAGTATGCTTTTATCTGTATTCAGACTCAATAATTCTTTCTCAGAATGTGGATAGTGTTTTCCATCATGAGTCTTTGGGAATTGTCTTTGTTCGTTGCATTGCTGAGAAGAGCTAAGTCTATCAAAATTGGTCATCAACACAATGTTGCTGTTACTGTGTACAATGTTCTCCTGTTCCTGGTCACTTCATACAGCATTAGTACATGTCAGTGTTCCCAGGTTTTTCTGAACTCCACCTGCTTATTATTTCTTATGGAAAAGTAGTATACTATTACATCCATATACCACAACTTGTTCAGCCATTCCCCAACTAATGGGCATCCCCTCAATTTCCAATTCTTGGCCACCATAAGAAGAGATGTGTTTCCTACATTGTGCCACCATATTTTTTTTCTGATTTATCTTTATTCCTCATTTGTGTGTGTGTGTGATAAGTGTCCCATTACATCTTTATTTTTTAATTTGTTCATCCATTTCCCCAACTGATGACCACCCATTTTCCAATTGTTGTTCTACTACAAAAAGTGTAGCAGTGAATACTTTGGTATACGTGAGACTTTTTCTTTCTGTCTTGGACTTCCTGGGCATATATGCCCTAGAGTGAGGCTGTCAAATTAGCTCAATTCCCTCATTTTACTGAGTTAGAGACCAAATACTTGGCAATTTCTAACTTCTCTTCTGGCTCTAAAGGCTCCCTACCATGCTGTAAGTAGATGGATTTTTAAAGTTTCTGCCACTCTAAATGCATCCTATGACTATGACCAATGGGACCCAACTGGTCACTTCTACAGGAGAGATTTGACAAAGTCTCAGTCAGCCCACTCACTGCCTGGGCTTCCTCTCACACTTAGGGAGGGTGGTCTCTCTGGGCTGGAGGTCATGCACAGGGCACATTAGGGAATATTTGCATTCTGGCTGCTCCTTCCCTAGCTCTACCTCAAAGATAACTGCAAAGGAAAGACATCTGGACTGAATCCTGTCAGTCCCTTAACCTCTGTGTGTCCAGATGTGTCATCAGCTAGAGGGGACCTTTTCAGACTGGAGATAACCTGAAGACAACCTGGTGAATTGCGCTTACCCACAATGAGGTTACTCATCCCCCCAATTGTGACTCCTGGAATATGCACAAAAAAACAGGCAGCCTCCACCTTTTTCTTTAATCCTATCCTAGGTAGAAATCTTTATCTCCCTAGCAGTCGCATAGTGCTTTAAGGTTTGCAAAGCCCTAGACAAATATTATCTCATTTGGTCCTTCCAAGAACCCTGGAAAGTAGGTGCTATTATTGTCCCCATTTTACAGATGAGAAAACTAAGGCTGAGAGGTTAAATGACTTGCCTGAGGATCACATTGCTAGTAAGTGTCTGAGGCTGGATTTGAACTTTAATTCTTTCTGACACTAAGCCTCTCTAAGACGTAAAATTGCTGTATCATAGAACTTTAAATCTGGAAGAGGACCTGGAAGCTCTCTGGCACCACTCCCAGCTTTTTTTACCTATAGGAACCAATGAATGAATTATTAAGCAAACACTGAACAAAACTCTAGGAATACAAATTCAAACAAACAACCCAACCTCTGCCCTCAAGGGGCCTACATTCTAATGGGAAAAGACAACACCTAAAGGAAAGCTTGAAAGTTGAAAAGGGAGATTCACATGGGAAACAAGCATGGTTTGGACTTGGCTGGGTTGAGGTCAGCCCATAGAGAATGTTAAAAACAACAACAAAAAAAAACCCAACAACAAACCACTTTCTTTACAGTTAGAGCTATCCAAAAGTAGAATGGGCTGTTTCTTCTATGTTAATTTACTCCTCACTAGACATCTTCAAGCAAAAAAATGGATAACCATTTGTCAGATCCACCATGGCAGGGATTCTTGCTCTGGTGTGGGCCAGATTAGACCAATGGCTACTCTTGTCCTATGATTCTGTGACTTGTCCAAGGTAAACTCCTTAGAAGCAAGGATTTCATCATTTTTCTCTTTGTATCTCCCCAACTCCTAGTCCAGTTCCTGGTACATAACACATGATTGATCATTCTTTTAATTGTGCTGAATTGAATCTGGTTAATGCCAAAAGCCTGATCTCTCAGCTGCCAGGTAGTACTCCCACAAGGAAAACAAACACAAGTAAAGAAAGGGGTGGCTGGAAAACAACATATCAGAAAGAAGCATCAGGGTCATTTTCGTGTTGCTGTTGATTTTTTTTATTTTTTTGTTTTCTGTTTTTTGGTTTTGTAATTAAACTGCCAGTCAGGTTGGTCTAATAACAGCTTCTTGTGCAGGCTTGCTACAAAGCCTCCTAGCCCAGTCCTAGGTATATAACAGATTTTTAATATTTCTTATCTTTCCTGGTTCTCCTACCAGACTCAGGCATCTAGGTGTTAATGTTCCCTCTCCCTGAAACTATTTCCCTTTTATTTTGTATTTATTTATTATGTACATGTCACTCCTTCATCTCCTACCCCAAAAGAATGTAAACTCCTTGAAGGAAAGAGGAATTCCATTTTTTTCTTTATATCGCCAGCACCAAGCACAAGTCTAGCTACATAGCAGGTCTTTAATAAAGGCTAGTCACTCTAGTCTTACTTGCTGTTCCTGGTACATGACATATCATCTCTCTTCTCTGGGGCTTTTTCCTAGTTATCCCCCATGCCTAGACTGCCTCTACCTTCCTCCACCTCTTAGCTTTCTTTAAGATTATGTTTAAATCCCATCTTCTGCAAGAGGATTCTCCTGCCAGACTTCCCTCTTAGATTATCTCCCATTGACACTGAATAAATCTTGTACATACATTGTTCTTTGCTGTTGTCTCCTCCATTAGACTGTGAACCCCTTGAGTACAGAAATGGTGTTTTGGCATTTCTTTGTATACCTAATGCTTAGCACAGTGCATGGAACATAGTTAGTGTTTAATAAATGTTTGTTGACTGACTGCCCTGTTGAATGGAATGGGATAAAACCAGTTACTTGAGTTTCCAGATGTTAACTTTTTAAAGTCAAATTCATTGCATTTAATGCTGGAAAGCTAGTTCAAGTCCCACATTTTCCTGAGGCCCCAAAAGGTCATGACCAAGGTCACACAGACTCTGATACCCAGTCCCCTTTGTCAGAAGTTGGCAGGGTCAAGAGTCACACAGAGTCTTGAGGAATACATACCCAATGTGACACAGCCACCGAGATACCTGACTTGGGGTTTTGTGGTGTCTTCAGTATGAAGTGACCCTTACCTAGCAGGTTTGGCTGCTAGAGCCACCCTACCTCCAACACCATTTGGCAAAGATAGAGTCAGAAAAAAGCAACTCACCACCAGATGTCCCTCAGCATTTCCCCTTCAGGCTGCTTGGTGTTTTGGTTCAGCAATGAACAAAATAACTCATCTTCTATCCAGAATCTCATATGGGTATGCATGTATGTATGTATGTATGTACGTATATATGTGCATATATATGCATATGTATATGTGCACATGTATATATCTATATATGTGTATAATCTAATAAACATATTTATTGAATCATATGTACATATATTGTGCACATAGATATAAATACATCACTTTACCACATCTTCTTTGCAAACTTGCATGGGGAACTCAAACTCTGAAGCAGCTTTTTTAAAAGGAAATATTTCTAGAATGCACCAGGCCATTGGAAACTCTCCTCTGATCCTGTTAGTACATCTTCTTTGGGGACTGTCTCATACTTCATAAAAAACTATGTATGTTGTGAGTACACATGGATTTCCCCCAAAGAGAAGCCACAGTATGACTGATTATTGGATTAAATCATAGTTCCTTGGAGCTGACAGGGGGCTTAGGAATCCTCTAGTCATAGACTTAGAGGTTCATAAATTTACTCAGTCAACAAACTTTTATTAAGTACCTACTGTGTACCAGGCATTGTGCTAAGTACTGGGGATACAAAGAAACACAACACCATAGTCCCCGTCCTCAAGAAGCTCTTAGTCTAAGGATCCAGATTTGGATATGAGACAATTGGAGATAATTTAGTTCAACCCTATCACTTTACAGATGAGGAAACTGAGACCCACAGAGGTTAAGAGATTTGCCCAAATTCATGCAGGCAATAAGTGGCAGAACCAGAGCTCAGGATGCATCACAGGATGGACCCTTACATTGTCTAGACTTCATTTCACAGAGGAAAAAAGAGGCTCAGAAAGCAAAAGTGAATTAGCTGAAGTCACACAGTTGATAAGTAATTAGTAGGAATCTGGGTTTTTTTTTTCCTTTTTTTTCATTTTTCAAATGCTTTATAAACTTCTGATTTACATCATCATTCATTTCCGCCAGATTTTGAGTTACAAATATTCTCCCCATTTTTCGCCTACCCACCACCCCAGAATAGCAGTCCCATAGGCTATCCCCTCCTCCAATCTGCTCTCTCCCATATCTTCTCCCATACCCCCTTAGACTTTTTCAGTAGGACATGGTGGATCTCTATGCCCCAGTGCCTATATATCTTCTTTCCCAATTACATGTCAGATAGTATTAATAATAGGATATATATAATTTTAAACATTTGATTTTAAAACTTTGAATTCTAGATTCATTCCCTTCCTCCCTTGTCACTCACACTTACTGGGAAGATAAGCAATTCAGTATAGGTTTTACATATGTAGCTAATGCAAAACATTAACATAGAATATATATTGTAAAAGACTGACTATATTTCCCTCCCTTCTATCCCACCTCCCACTTGTTCTATTCTCTACTTTGATGTCTTTCCTTTTAAAAGTGGGTGCTTCCAACTTTCCTCCCCCCCCCAGCCTGCTCTCCCTTCCATCATTCTCCATCTTATTCCCTTCCCCCCTACTCTCCTGTAGGCTGAGATACCTTATTTAGTGTGTATTTTATTCCCTCCCCAAGCCAACTTCCATGAGGATAAGGTTGACCCATTCCCTTTTGCCTTTCTATTCTTCCCCTCCATTGTAACCATTTTCCCTTGACTCTTCTATATGAGATAGTTTACCCCATTCTGTCTCTCCCCATCTCCTCTCATTATATTCCTCTTTCACCTCTTAATTTCACCTTTTAAATATCATCCCTTCCTATTAAATTGGTCCTGTGCTCTCTATCTATGTATACCTATATACATATATACACACATTCACATATGTATTCATACGCCTATATACCCTCCGATATAGACATATATATATTCCCCTCAACTATTTTCATACTGAGAAAATTTTCATCAGTTACAATTATTGTTTTTCCATGTAGGAATGTTAATAGTTCAACTTTAGTAAGTTCCTTATGATTTCTTTTCCCTGTTTACCTTCTCATGCTTCTCTTGCTTCTTGTATCTGAATGTTAAATTTTCTATTCAACTCTGGTTTTTTCATCAAGAATGCTTGAAAGTCCTCTATTCCACTGAATGACAATATTTTCCCCTGAAAGATTAAACTCAGTTTTGCTGGGTAGGTGATTCTTGGTTTTAATCCCAACTCCTTTGCCCTCCAGAATATCATATTCCAAGCCCTTCGATCCCTCAGTGTAAAAGCTGCCAGATCCTGAGTTATCCTGATTGTGTTTCCACAATATTCAAATTGTTTCTTCCTGGCTACTTGTAATATTCTCTCCTTGATCTGGGAATTTGGGAACCTGGCTATAATATTCCTAGGAGTTTTCTTTTTGGGATCTTTTTCAGGAGGTGATTGGTGGATTCTTTCAACCTCTATTTTGTCCTCTGGTTCTAAAACATCAGGGCAGTTTTCCTTGAGAATTTCTTGAAGGATTATTTCTAGGTTCTTTCTTTGATCATGGCTTTCAGGTAGTCCCATAATTTTAAAATTATCTCTCCTGGATCTATTTTCCAGGTCAATGGTTTTTCCTATGAGATATTTCACATTGCCTTCTATTCTTTCATTTGTTTGGATCTGTTTAACAGCATCTTGATTTCTCATGAAGTCACTAGCTTCCATTTGCTCCAATCTAATTCTGAAGAAATGATTCTCCTCAGTGAGCTTTTGAGATTCTTTTTTCCATCTGGCAAATTCAGCTTTTTAAGGCATTCTTCTCCTCATTGCCTTTTTGAGCCTCTTTTGCCATTTGAGTTAGTCTATTTTTTAAGGTGTTATTTTCCTCCATCAGCTGTTGACTCTCATTTCATAATTTTCTTGCATCGTTCTCATTTCTCTTCCCAATTTTTCCTCCACTTCTCTTATCTGCTTCTTAAGGTCTTCTATGGCCTGTAACCAGCTCGTATTTTCCTTTGAAGCTTTTGGTGCAGGAGTTCTGACTTCACTGTCTTCCTCCTGTTCCATCTTTGATCTTTTTTGTCCCCAAAATAGGAGTCTGATGTTGGATTCTTCTGTTTGCTTTGCTTTCTTTGCCTAGTCATGTTGCCACTCAATCACTTGACTTCTGGGCTTTTTGCCACAGTAGGACTCTATTACCAGACAGGGGAGCTTCGTGCCAAATGCTGGGGTTTTCTCAGCTACCGGAGGTATTAGTTGGGTGCCCTCTGTGAACTTTCCACATGGTCTGGCAAGCTGGACACACACCCCAGGACCTCCACCCTAGACTGCAATCCAGATCCAAGCAGGTTAAAGCAAGAGCGATTACCCCTCAGATTGGTCTCTTGGTCCCCCTACAGTCTGCAGGCCAGGAGCTGAAGCTGTCACTTGGCGGCAAAAGCCGATGCACTCCCAACTACTGGGTCCCAAAGTCCACACTGCACTGACCTCTCACTTTGTCCTTAGCATCTACATGTTGATAATTCTGGACTGCCATAGCTGTTGGTGATCTGGAGTCCCTCCAGCCAGAGGCTGGTCAGGCCCACCCTGGGGCTAAAACCTCTGCCATAGGGCTAGGATTGGCTGCCAGAGCACTGTGCTGGTCAATGCCTGCTGGCCTGCTGGGCTGTCCTCAGCAGCAGGTTAGCTTCTCTGTGTCATTTTGTGGGTTCTGTAGCTCCAAAGTTTGTTCAGAGTCCCCTTTTACATGGATTGTAGGTGGTGAGAGCCAGAGCTACGCAGAGGTCCTGTTTCTAGGAATCTGGTTTTTTAAGAGAAATTTTGTGAGCTTTTAGAGATCTTGAAGGACTTTCCTGAGAAGACTAAACACTGAAATTAACAATTTGGGCATTGAATGAAATACTTCCTCTACATGAGCAAAACAAGATTATGGGAATTTTGAGTTTGAGAACATGGGTTAGAATATAATTTACTTACCATTGTGACCTTGGGGGAGTCCCTACCCCTCTGGAATTCAGTTTTCTTCTCCATTGGAAAAGAAGGATGTACTAGGGTGGGGCCCTGAACCTTTTTGTGTGTGTCTTGGATTCCTTTGGTGATCTCCTGCATCCTATGATTTTAAACCATTTTAAACTCTCTGGATACCAGTTTCTTCATCCATCATATGTAAAGGTTGAACTAGATTAGGGTTTCTTAATCTGGGATTCATGAACTTGTTTTTTAAAATATTTTGATAACTAGATCTGAATGTAAATCCTACATATTTAATTTTTGTATTTAAAAACATGATTCTGAGAAGAGGTTCATAGGCTTCACCAGACTGTTGTCAAAGGAGTCCTTGATATACTCAAAAAAGATTAAGAACCTCTGGACTAGATGTCTCTTAGTCCCCTTCTGGTTTTAAATCTATTGTCCTATGAGCAGTGCTTTAGATCTTCTTTACTACTGGTCCCTTATGTTTTCTAGGGAAGCCATACAATACAGCCTTCCTTTTCTCTCATCTTGACACCGCATAGGCAGACTGGTAAAATTTCACGGGAAGTCAATGGTCTTTCTTCCCAAAGACATACAAAGGATTAAAAAAAGCAAAAGCAGGAAAGACATGAGTCCTTGATGCCAATGACAGTACCTTCAAGCTGGAAACTTCCTTTAAAAGCAAGCCAAATATAACCAGCAAATGTCATTGGATGACAAAATGGATTTGGAAGAGGCTCATAGATATCTAGGATAAATAAATCAAGACCCTCGGGGCAGGATATCAAGAGGCCATTTTCCTCCACCCATTAGATAGACCAGTTACTCTGATCTCTCCTCACTCACTTACAGATCTGTCACACACCCTCCCCTCCCTCTCTGGAGAAATTACAAACACCGGATAGAGCCAATGGGACATGGGAGTCCGGATGCGTCACTGCCTTGGCCACAGTTTGGGGCTGTTTACTTTTGAGATCGTCGAAGAAGAAAAATGTGAGAACATATTTTGGGAACATGGTGGCCAAGCAAAGTCTGGGTGCCAGGGAAGGCAGAAACAATAGAATGGGAGGGACAATGATGGAGCGGAAGGATAGGGTTGGGGCACTACATGCCACAGGAAGACTCCATGCTAATGGCTTTGGGGACTTCCCCTCCTCCCTACCTCTTGTACACTACAAGGAGGGACCCAGATTCTATTTTTTCCCATCTCACGTGATATTTTTGTCTGGTCACTTATAGATTC
Source organism: Petaurus breviceps papuanus (assembly GCF_028583685.1). Lineage (NCBI taxonomy): Eukaryota > Metazoa > Chordata > Mammalia > Diprotodontia > Petauridae > Petaurus > Petaurus breviceps. The sequence continues at coordinate 11,016,189 of NW_027185771.1, forward strand.
ACCTTGGCACATAGAGGGTCTTTGTGGGCCAAGTCCCATTTTTCCTTCTGATTCTGAAACAAATGAATATTTTGGATCCTGGACAGTCAAGGTGGAGCCATTTATGTGCATTGTTGGTCAAAGTTGTTTCTTGTGAGGAATATCCATCATATTCCAGTTCAAACACTGTTGTTCATTTAGAGGAAAACACTCATCTCTCTGTCTCCTCCAAAAAACTAAATTCTCTTTCACTCATATTTTCCAATCAACTATCATGCTCATTGGTTCCTTAAGCCAGCTCAGGACGTTATTGGCCCAGAGGGCAAAAAAATGTCATTAAAGTTTTCTTTAACTTGAGTGCCTGGGACATCATAAGCATTTAATAAGTTTCCTATTTATCTATCCCATCTATGTATCTACTTATATATCTATTAATTTTTTATTGACATATCAATCTTTAAAGTCACTTTAAAGAAAAGGACTCCTTAGATCAGCCTCACATTTATAGAGCACTTTACAATGTATAGAATCCTTCCCTCCCAATATCTCTGTGAGATAATATCTCCATCTTTCAGATGAGGAAACTTAGGCTCAAAGACATGTAGGTCATATAGTCAGTTCAATGGCAGGATTAAAACTTGAACCCATGTGACCCAAGAAGTAAGTAGAAGAGTCAGGATTTGAACCCACATCCTTTGATTCCAAACCCAGCACTCTTTCTCTGTACCCTACTATCTATGTGATTATGGACAAGTTATTTAATCTGTCTGGGCCTCAGTTTCCTCATCTGTAAAATGAGGAGTATGGACTAGATGATTTCTAAATTCTGTTACTGCTCCAAGGGCTCTGTCTCAGAGACTAATCTCTCCCTGTGTGGAGGCTGAATGAATGGTGGCTGCTCATCTGCAACCAGTATGGACTCCTTCCTGAGCTGTTTCCTAGAAGCTCTTTCCCAATTCTTGTCTCCACCTTCTAACCAGTGAGTGAATCACTTAGAAGCTGAATTAGGGAAAACCAATCAATCAACAAATATTAGCACTGTAAGATCCTAAAAACAAACCTGGAAAGCATCTCAAAAACCATCTAATCTAACCCCCTCATTTTACAGATGATGAAACTGAAACCCAGGGAAATTAGCTGACTTGCCCAAGGTTACACAGTTAATAAACACCAGAGGTGTGACTTGAACCAAAGCTCTTTGACTCTAAGTGGGGTCTCAGTGGCCAGAGAGTTTATAATTTAATTAAGGAGGTAAAAATCCAAAGACAACCATTGTACCAACACAGAGTTAACAGTACAAGGTATTGTGAGCTAAATTGCTGTTCATCCTTCTTTTTGAAGAAGACCAATGACATCACCAGGCAATGTTTTGACTTGCATATGAATTGGAATTAAGTGAGGTAGAGTCACTATCTTTTTCAGAGCCATCAAATTCCAGTGGGAAGACAAAATGTCTGACCAAAGTCTAAGAGCTCCATAGTGCCTACTTCAGTCATCTTCATGGCCATTGGAATAAATTGCTCTCATCTGCCCATGGGTGGGGTGGGGGGGGTGATGTCTTCACATGCTTGGGGCAGACATCCCCCTAACTCACTGATGGATTTGAAACCTGGCAGTTCTCCTCAACCTGGGTTACCCCATTTGCAGAGATGGTTCACTGGGGTGTGGCCGCTGTGCATGCTACAGCTTCTTGGAACCACAGATGAGAGCTGGGTGACAAATGGACCCCACAGGTGGCTAAGTAGTCCTGAGAAAGGCTCAGCAGACCTTACTGGTCCTCCTGAGCATCTTATACACCCCATATGATAAGTAGCTAGTGAATAAAGTAGACAATAATTGCCTCACAGGGTCCAGAAGGAGCTACCACTGTAGCCTAGAATTGTCATGGGAGGATGCATGAAGAACATGAAACTACAGTTAGGCCCTGAAGAGTGGGTAGAATTTGGATGATAGAGAGGTTGAGAAAAGGAAAAAAAAGAATGAGAACAAATGCATGAAGGTGGGAATGACCCAGCAGAATCAGCCAATAGCAAGTAAACCAGCTTAGCTTGACTTTGGGCTTCACTTGGGGGAGTAAGAAGAGATACAATTGAAAAAAAAAATATGTTGGAGCTACTGAATGGAGAGCCTTGAATGCCAGGTAAAAGAAATGGACTTTGTCCTGAAGGCAAAAGAGAAAACTTGGAAGATTTTTGAGCAAGAGAAGCAGGAAAATGCTATTTTGTTTCCCTATTTATTTATCTCTCTTCCTGGAAAAAGTACTGGATCTGGAGTCAGGAGAGACCCCAGGAAGACCCACCTGCACTAAGTAAGAAAGGAAATACACATTTATTAAGTGCCTCTGATGTGTCGGGCACTGTGGCTAAGAATTTTACCAATATTATCTCATTGGGCCTCAAAGCAATACTGTGAGGTAGGGGCTAAAATTATTCTCATTTTACACTTGAGGAAACTGAGACAAACAGAGATTAAGTGGCTTGCCCAAGGTCACAAAACCGATGCCTGAGGCTGGATTTGAACTCAGGTTTTCCAGAGTCCAGGCCTAGGTCTCTATCCACTTCATCACCTTGATGCCTCTAGGACTTAACTGTGACCCACATGACTATTAGCTGGTCAATTATCTCTCCGAGCCTTGTTTCCTCTTCTGAAAAATAGGGGTAATTAGTAGGATTTACCTATCTCACAGGGCCATTGTGAGGATCAAATAAAAATATGAGAAGGAAACCCTTTGTGATATGTAAATGTCAGTTCACTGTTTTATTCAATACTACAAGGATTACTGATTTTGCTTTCCTTTCCACTACTCCCACCTCCAAATGGGACAAGTTGTGGGACCCTGAGTAAGTAACTTAGTTGCTCTATGCCTCAGTTTCCTCTCTGTGAAATGAGGAAGATACTTGAAAACCTCAAAGGTCCTTTCCTACTCCAAAGCTATTCTGATCTGCAACCCCTGTGATTGAGTATACCCTTTTTCAAGAGTTTTAGCCAAAAATTTCTCTCAGAGTACTTAAGCATCTCTGAATTCTGCCCCAGGATAGGATTCAGATGACAGAGACCCAGTCTAGCATAGGGAAGTGGGGAGTCAGAAAGACCTGAGTTCAAATCGGGTCTCAGACATTTACTAGATGCATGATTGTGGGCAAATCACTTGACCATGTCCATCCCAGGTAAAAATGAGGATAACAATAGTATCTACCTCTCAGGCTTAACTATACAGATGAGATATGATAGTAAAAATAAGGAGATAAAATGAGATATTTGTAAGGCACTGTGCAAGCCTCCAAGTGCTATCATCATCATCATTACTATTAATCTACCACCAGCTGCAGTTTAGAAGTTTTTCCAGCTTTGTAGGACCAACCTCTCTGTGCTTGGCATAGACCAAGCAAACAGGATCACCTAGACACAAGATAAGGAGGAACTCACTGAAGGAATTCCATCCATATCATCCTCAGAAACATTTTTTTCTATATGTGTGTGCTTAATGTGCCCCTTTTGCTACGAATTATATAACATAAGTGATAAACCGTGCTTTCAGAGGAAAGTCAAGAATAAATAAGGGAAAATGAAGACCCAAAAAAGTTCACTAAAAAATCAAGAGGGGGGAGAGAGGGAGAGGGAGACAGAGACAGAGAGAGACAGAGGAGGGGAAGGGAGGAAGGAGAAAGGGAGGAGAGGAAAAATAGAAAGAGAGAGAAAAGAGAATAAAAGTAAAGAGGGGAAGAGAATATATGGAAGAGAAAAGAGAAAAAGAAGAGGGAGGGAAGGAGAGAGAAAGAGAAAGAAAGGGGAGAGGGAGGGGGAAGGGAGGAAGGAAAAGAAAAAAGAGAGAAAAGAGAAATAAAAGGAAAGAGGGAGGGAGAGAAGACATAGAGGAAGAAAAAGAGAAAGATGAGGAGAGAGAAAGAGGGAGAGAGGAGGAGGAGGAGAGGGAGGAGGGAGATCAATATGCTACCTCAGCAGTTACTGCGGAATCCCCAACTTCCCTCCATGCCACCCCCATGCTATTACTGTGTTGGAAACAAGGGAAGTGCTTATAATTTGATTGCCTAGATGACACGCACATTGTTTTATCATTATAATAGTTGACATTTCTATAGTATTTTAAGTTTTTTCAGACTGCTTCCCTTACAACTGTCATATGAAGCACATAGTACAAGTAGTATCATACCCATTTTACAGATGAAGAAACTGAAGCCCAGTTAAGAGATTTGCTATATCAATGTTGCATAGCAGATAAGTAGAAATAGTAGCTTTTAGGGCTGAAGAGGACCTCAGCAATCACCTCCTCATTGTCTTACAGAAGATAATTGATTTTTCCCCACAGTCATAGACCTAGCAAGAAGGGCTTGAATGTATTTCCTTTAAATATATGTCCATTGTTCTTTCCCCTTCCCCTGCACAGGCTCTGAGTCCTTGGGAGATGAGTCCTTGATAAGAATTCAATAACTAGCTGAGATTGGAATGCAAACTGGCCTGGAAGGACAGTTGGGTCTCAGTGGGGAGAGGAAAGGACAAACCATCCAAGAGGAACTGCACAGGCAAAGGCCTGGAGGCAGGAAAAAGCATGGTGTGTTTTAGGAGCAGTGAGGAGGGCAGATGTTAGTAAATAAGAAGGAAAAGTAGAGAAACAAGGAACGAGGGAGAGTGGGCTGATTGGGAACCAGAGATCAGGGCTCGAGTAAGGGCTCCTGTAGGAGTGAAGGTGAGGCCCTTTCGTTCCCAGGTCTCAGTTTCCTTATTTGTTCAAAGCAAAGGCATTACTAGGATGAGTGAGGACAGGGGTCTCCTTTGTAAAGGGCTGTACCCATCCAAGCCAGGCGTCCCTTTTGTGGCTAAGCCGAGAATCTCAGCTTGTCTCTGGCTTGAGGAGACTTGATCCAAGTTTGTTTTCCTACCTCTTTGCCTCCTGCTGCTCAGAGGCACCAAGAGCTGGCAGCTGTGCCCCTCGGAAGCCCCCAAGCATGGATCCCGCCCTCCTCAGTGGCCTGGCCAGGAGTGTGGAGAGAAAGCATGTGAAGGGCCCTTTCAGAGCTGAGACTGCTCCTTCTGTGCGCAGGAGCTGGCCCAAGGCTGAGGAAGGCCCACCTACACACAGCTCGAAGCCAGGGCTGGGAGCCACAGAGCGGGCCTGACATTTCCAGCCCAAGGGCCAGACTTCCCCCGCCAGCCCCCCTGCTCAGCACTGGCAGGGGCTATTCCCTGGCCAGGCCACCAGCCTATCAGTGTGTCCCCCACCAGTCCCCCAGCTTTTTCCCTTTCTCTTGCTTACTTTCTTTTATATGTACATGTACATGAGAGACAGTGGATCATAGGGTTACAGAGCTGGCCTCAGAGCTAGGAAGACCTAGGCAGGGGTGGGGAACCTGTGGCCTTCAGGCCACATGTCCACAGAACAAATCCCCTTGATAAAAGTATTTGCTCTGTAAAACTCAGACTCAGTCAAAAGGTTGCACCCAAGGACCTAGAAGGCCGCAGGATCACCGCCCCTGATAGAGTTATGCTCTGCCTATGATACATACTGACTGCATGATAGGAAGGAAGGAAGGAAGGAAGGAAGGAAGGAAGGAAGGAGGGAAGGAAGGAAGGAAGGAGAAGGCGGGTGGTCCTGGGTCTTCCACAAAATCAGAACCTAGTAGAAACTCACCAATTCACAAAAGGGGCCAGAACTCCAGGAGGAGCACTCCCTGGTGAGCAGGCCCTGTGGAATTCTCTAAGACCTTAAATTGCAAAGATGCTGATCCATGTTGGTGGACAGTTTCCTGCCTTGGGGGGGAGGGGGGGGGGGGTGACCTGTTTCTATCCCTGTGCTCTTTGAGCGCAGCCATTGTTCCATCCTGTATCTTTATCCCCAGCTCCCAGAACACCGTAGTCATTTAATGAATACTTGTGGATTGACTCACTGATCTCTCCTTAGGACTTCCAGGCAGAAGGAATTTTACAGATAATCTTGTCATCATTAACAATTACATGAAACTTTAAAATTTACACGACACTTTATGTGGATTATCTCATTTGTTGGTGGAAAGAACCCAGGGAGATCTGACTTCTATTCTACAGATGAGGAAACTGAGGCAAGCAGAAATTAGGGGACTTGCCCAAAGTCACACAGCTAGGAGATGGTTGAGGCAGGGTTTGAACTTAGTTTTTCCTGACTCTATGCCCAGCACTCTACTCAATGCACTAATTAACCTCCAACTTTCATTTTACAGATGAAGAAATTGAAGCCTAGATGTGTAAATCAGCCTGTGCAAGGCAAGCAGCTAATAAATACCAGGCTGAAATCTGAATTCACGTCGTCTTCTTCCAAATCCAGTGCTCTTAAACCTCCACACCATGCCTTCTTCTCGTCTGTTTCTGTCTAGCTCTGTCTCTCTGTCTCTCTGTGTATATCTCTTTCTCTGTGTCTTTTTCTATCTCTTTGGCACCCTGATTTTGTCTCTATCTCTCTGTCTCTGTGTATCTCTGTCTCTGTCTATCTGATTGTGTCTGTCTTTTTGCCTCTGTTTCTGTGTCTCTGTCTCTCTGATTCTGTCTCTGTCTTTGTTTCTCCTTTTCT
>NW_027185771.1:11022736-11052556 GCF_028583685.1 Petaurus breviceps papuanus
GTCTCTCCATCTCTGTGTATCTCTGTCTCTGTTTTTGTCTCTGTCTCTGTCTCTCTGATTCTGTCTCTGTCTTTGTTTCTCCTTTTCTGTCTCTCTGTCTCCCTGTCTCTGTGTATCCTTGTCTCTGTTTCTATCTCTCTGTCTCTGTCTCTATCTTTTTTCTATGTCTCTCCATCTCTGTGTATCTCTGTCTCTGTTTTTGTCTCTGTCTCTGACTCCTGATTTTGTTTCCGTCTTTCTCAATCTCTGTTTCTTTTTGTCTCTCGCTTTCTCTTTCCTATCTGTCTTATCTGTGCCTCTTTCCTCTCGTCTTTGACTCTTCTCTTTCTCTCTTTCACGCCAACACCAAATAAACACACATGGATACACAAACATACATACATGCAACTCCCTCTTTTTCTGAAAAAAGACAAAAGAAGTATGTGCATGTGTACATATATACACATATTATATGCTATTTCATATGCAATTGCAATATAATAGTATATATGTATAATATATGACTAAATGCATATATTTATGTGTGTGCATATATACATATATATATATATATTTCATGATAGATCTTTGGTTAATTAGGGTACTGGGGATATTTCCACAAAGATGATCACTGGAAAAAAATCCAGCCATTCTGTAGCTTTCAGAGAAAGACTTGAGGGGTCCCAAGGCCAGTCTAAGCCCCTTCTTCCATCCTCACCAAGTTTGCCTGCCTGTTTTCCCCTCTCCTTTTCTTTCCTCCCCCTCTTGCTTAGACACCTGAGCTCAATTACATGACACCTCATTTCACTTGTGCAACTCACGGTATCCATCAGCAACCCAAGACAATCACTGCCCTGCCATGATAAATGATGTATGGGGCCCCCTCCCTGCCTCCATGTAGATACTGAATCCTCTTCACTTGGTGGTCTTCAGGCTGACTAATACACTTTCCTTTGTTGACTTCATTTGAAATTGGGTTGTTTTTGCTTTGTTGTTTTGGGGTTTGGGGTTTTTTACAATTTAATTCATATAGAAACATTTGACCTATGAAGTTAAACACTCATGATTCTCTAGTTACTGTCTACCTACCAAGGCCCAGAAACCACAAACCAAGATTATTTCATCTCCCTTCTCCCTCACTGTGACTTTGTGACACTCTAGGGCCATGGCTCATGACCCTTTTCAGGCAGGGATATACTCAGAAGTTTTCCAAGATTAAAGGCCATAGCATGTAGAGCTGGAAGGAGCAAAGCCTTTCATCTCATAGAGAAGCAAACTGAGACCCTGAGAAGTGAGAAGAGCTGTTTGAGGTCACACAGGGCACAAATAGAGGCTCAGAGCCAGCCTTCTGACTCCAAAAGGAGATGCAGCTAGAGAGCACCCAAGGGGGAAGGGTGCCAAAGGCTCACAGGACTTAGAGCAGAAAGAGGGTTTAGTGAACATCAAGTCTAATTATCTAGCCATTTTGTTCGGTTTGTCCTTCCTTTTAAAAGTGGCCTATGATATCAGGAAGATGATGTTATGATTTGCAAATGAATTGAATTTAAGTGACACTGAGGCCTAGAGAGATGATGAACTTCATCCTAGGTCACACAGAGAGCAGCAAAACTTCCCCTCCAGCCTGGGAAGGCAGAGGAAGGAAAAAGATAATGTTGTTCCTCATATCTCAGTGCTCCAAGCAGCTGTGATTTCATATGCATGCACACACACACACACACACACACACACACACACAGAATTTCATTTCTCAAAATGTTGCGTTGGTGAGACACACAGATTTACCGTGAGCATAAACAGGTCTTCATTTCTCTCTCTCTCTCTCTCTCTCTCTCTCTCTCTCTCTCCCCCCCTCCTCCCTCCTCCCCTCTTCCCCCTCTCCCCCCACACCCTCCACCCCCCCCACTCACATACACATATGCTTAATTTTGCTTGGTAAAAATACCTTGTGGACCCATAGTGACGGGAATTAGGAGACCTGATACTGTCATGAACTATGTGAAATTGTTCAAGTTACTCCCTCTCTCTGGTCTCAGTTAAAATGAGGAGTTTGGCTCTGCTAGTATGATCCATTCCTTAGCAAAATTCCCCTCCACAACATACTCCTGGCATGGTCCTCTAGCCTTTACCTAAAGATTTCTGGTAAGTATTAGGTCTGTATCCCAAAAGAGATTTTTAAAAAGGAAAAGGACCTCTATGTACAAATGTATTTATAGTAGCTCATTTCTGGGAGAAAAAAATTGGAATTTGAGGGGATGCCCATGAATCAGAGAATGGTTGAACAAATTGTGGTATGTGATTGTGATGGAACGCTATTGTACTATAAGAAATGATGAACAGGATACTCTCAAGAAAGACCTGGAAAGACTTACATGAGCTAATGCAAAGTGAAATGTGCTGTGTACAAAGTAACAGCAATATTGTAAGATGATCAGCTGTGAATGACTTAGCTATTCTCAGCAATACAATGATCCAAGAAGGTTCTGAAACACTTATGTTATCCATCCCCAGACAACTTTCTTTCTTTTTCTGGAGTTTCTTGAGTTTTTTGTTTATGTTTTCTTTCACAACATGACTATTATGGATATGTTTTGTATGACTATGCATGTATAATCTATATCAAACTGCTTGCCTTCTCAATGGCAGTGAAGGGTAGGGATGAAGGAAGGGAGAGAATTTCGAACTCAAAGTTTTAAAAATAAGTGTTAAAATTGGTTTTACATGTAACTGGGGAAAAATCTTTTAATTAATTATGTGTAAAAAAAACCTACAATGAGGACAAATCCCACTCCCTATGGGACAGCTACTTTGGGCTAGCTCTGCCTGTTAGGGACACCATACTTATGTCGAGCTTTTTTATTTTGCTTCTTTGTAAACTTCGTCCAATTGCACCTAGTGCTGTCTTCTGGGACTGAGCAGAACAGGTCATAACTCTCTTCAACAGGACAGACTTCGAATGCTTGAAGATGACTTTCATGTTCCCCCTAAAATCTTCTTTAGGTCAAGTATCCCCAAGTCCTTCAAATGATTCTTGGAGATGCATCAATGTGAGACCTTTCATGGTCCCCTTATCCTAGGGATGTTCTCTAGCTTATCAACGTCCCTCTCCCTGGAGCATTTATTTATTTGTTCATTTATTTGTCTACTTATTTATTATAGTTTTACTGTTGTTAATAATAATAATAGTGGTAGTAGTAGTAATGGCAATAGTAGTAATAGCAGCAGTAGTAGTAATACTAGTAGTTGGGGTGGCCAGGTAGCGCAGTAAGAGCACTGGCCCCAGAGTCGGGATGACCTGGGATCAAATCCAGGCTCAGACACTTAGCACCCACCCAGAAACACCTGGCTGTGTAACCTTGAGCAAGTTACTTAACCCCGATTGCTTAAAAAAAAAAAGTAATACTAGTAGTGGTAGTAGTAATAGTAGTAGTAGTAGCAGCAGTAGCTCACATTTATATTGGCAGCTAGGTGGCATGATGGCCTGGAGTCAGGAAGATCTGATTTCAAATCTGACCTCAGACACTTGCTGTGTGGCCTACAGGGTATGCCCTGGTGTGAGGGCTGCCGAGCCCTCTTCAGGGCTGCTCACCCACCTTTGGCATGCACCTGCCCACCCAGCTCTCACCTGCGGCTCCAAGAAGCTGGGACTTGCATAAGCAGCTATGCTCCAGTTAAAGTCTGGGCAGACGAGCTAAACCCAGTCAAAGACAATCAATAGGCCCAACCCCCTCCCCCCCCACACACACACACACTTGTAAAAGCCTGAAACCTTTTCCTGTGCTATTGGAGAAAATCTGTTTACTTTTCATTGTTTCAAAGATTTACTTTGTTTTTAATAACAGCCTTAAACTAGTCTTTTCTAATCTCACTGTACTTAGTGGAAATGTAGTTTGAAGGAGGCGACTGAGGGGAAATCAATGTTCATCCTGACTTTAGTCCTGTCACTGGACTTCAATAATTCTGGAAGACAGAGTGAAGCTGATGACTCTGCACAACTCTGCCTCACTTAACTCCAATTTACATGTGAATCAAAAGGCTGTGTGACCCTGTGCAAGTCACTTCATCTTGTTTGCCTCAGTTTCCCCATCTGTAAAATAAACCAGAGAAGGAAATGGCAAACCACTCCAGTATCTCTGCCATGAAAACAAACCCCAAAAAGGGTCATGAAGAGTTGGACGTGACTAAAACAATTGAACAACAACATTTGTATAACACTTAACACATGCCAGGCACGATGCTAAGAGCTTTACAATTATAACCTCATTTGCTCCTCACAACAACCTTAGGAGGGAGTTGTTATAAATGCCCCCATTTTACAGATGAAGAAACTGAGACAAACAGAGGTTCAGTGACTCGCCCAGGGTCACAAAGCCAGTAAGTGTTTGAGGTCAGATTTGAGCTCAGGTCTTCCTGATTCCACCCACTATACCTCTAGAGGCCACTAGTTAACGGCAGAGGTTCAAAGTAAGTGGAGGCATCGATGTGAGAATTCTGAGCCCCTTTCCCCATTTTTCTTGATGAGAAAATAGAACCTCAGAAAGGAAAAAGGACTGCCTATCTCACAGCTAGGATGTGAGGACTCGCTAGACTCCCTTCCCTTCCTCTGTTCCACTTTCCAAGCTGCTTCTTTCCCCATGTCTCGCTCCACTGAAACCTTGCTTTACATGACATGGATCTACTCTGTCAATGGCCTAATGTGATCACCACATATAGAGCATAGACCAGAGATGGAGAATGCCTTAAGCCATCATGTCACAACCAAAGAAGACTTTCTTTAGAGATCTTTTAATACAATCCTCTCATTTTACAGATGAGGAAAGTGAGGCCAGCAGAGGGGGTGTGATACATAGCAGAGCCTGACTTCAAATCTAGGTTCCCTGACTTTAAAAGTCACCCTATTTCTTCCACCCTAGGCTACATTGCCATTTCTAATTCATGAGTGTTTTCTCTTCCAAGAAATGTATCTACATTTTCACAAGGGCTGGCTAGAAATACAATGCCTTAGCCCAACAGACAGACATTAATTATGAGAACTACATGGTGGAGAGTGCCAGCAGAGGAGATATTTTAGGGTAAATGGGTCTGTTGGCACCAAATGATGGCGCAGATAACTGTCTCCTCCACCTTACAGGGAATATGCCAGCTCGGTATGGGTCATTAAAAATTCCATAGCTGTAAGGCAATCTTATTATAGACAGGTCATTAAGGTTAGGGTTCCTTGCCAGTGACAACAGGTCAGAGCCAGGGGATCTAAACTGGAAGTGACCTTAGAGATCATGCAGCCCCCCCCACCCAACCCTCTTTTATCATATAATTAAGTAAACTGAGTCACTGAAAGGGGCAGCTAGGTGGAGCTGTGGATAGAGCACTGGGCTTGGAGTCAGGAAAATATGAGTCCAAATGAGGCCTCAGACACTTACTAGCTGTGTGACTCTGGGCAAGCCACTTAACCCTGCTTGCCTCAGTTTCCTCATCTGTAAAATGGGGAAACACTGGAGAAGGAAATGGTAAACTAGTCCAGTATCTTTGCCAAGAAAACAGAGAGTCGGACACGACTGAACAACTACCACAACAAATCACAAAAAAGGGACCAGAAACTGAAGATGATCAAATGAAATTGAAAGAGATCTCTTTATGAAGTGTGAACAGGCCCCTGAAGGGGATCAAAATGAAAGCATCTTAATAGGATAAATAAAGAATTTCAGAGATATTTAAAGGTCATTTCAGTGAGTCCAGGGGGCAGAATCAAAGAGGAACCAAGATCATTGGTTGGACAACATAAGATGCTTGGTGCCAGAGAAAAGGGAGGTGGAAATTGCCCCATGGAACTGGGAGAACAGAAGCATAGACAGAGGAAAGAGGAAAGATACCAGGATTCTGGGAACAAAACCTCTTGAATGCATCTAGCACAAGCAGGGAAGAGAAGGAGCATTTATTAAACACTTAGCGTATGCCAGGCACTGTGCTAAGAACTTTACAACTATCTCATTGATCCTCACAACAACCCTGTGGGTAGGTGCTATTATGATTCCTCATTTTGCAGTTGAAGAAACTGAGGCAGACAAAGATGGACTGACTTGGTCAGGATCATGCAGCTGGCATCTGAGGGCAAATTTGAATTCAGGTCTTCCTGACTCCAGGTCAGCTAACTGCCTGCAAGTGGAATATGGCACACACACACACACACACACACACACACACACACACACACACACACACACACACACACACTTATAAAAGCCTGAAACCTTTTCCTGTGTGACTGGAGAAAATCTGTTTACTTTTCATTGTTTCAAAGATTTACTTTGTTCTTAATAACAGCCTTAAACTAGCCTTTGCTAATCTCACTGTACTTAGTGGAAATGTAGTTTGAAGGAGACGATTGAGGGGAAAACATCCCCAGAAAAGAAATAAAAATTACTCTAACACTGAGGTTTTTTGTTTCTGGTTTTGTTTTTTCAGAAGCTATGTCTGTCTGGGGGCTGAGAGCTAACAAAAGGAGAGTCACACACCCTTTGACCTCATTTTCCAAAGAGGTAAAGAAACATTTATGAGAAACCCATCTAGGTAACTGACAATAGTTGGCTAAGGGGCAAACAGGAGTGGTTGAATACACTAATCAATCTTTCCTTCATCTTAGCGCTACTATAATGCCCTAAAGAGAGGACATGAACACTTATCTTCATGAATTTAATATCTGGCCTCAGACACTCACCAACTGTGTGACCCTGGACGAGTCACTTACCCCTTTTGCCTCAGTTTCCTCATCTGTAAAGAAAGCTAGAGAAAGAAATGGCAAAGCACTCCAGAATCTTTGCCAAGAAAACCCCAAATGGGGTCACAGAGTCAGACGCGCGCACACACACACACACACACACACACACACACACACACAAAGAATGACTGAACAACAACAGCAAAATCACACAAATAGTAGGAAGAAGAGCCAATTTAAACCAAGGCCTCCTGATTTGAACTCCAGCCCCCCTTCCACCACATCAGATTGCGTCCCTACCTACTTTCCTGAATACTGCAGAAACATCATGAGGAAACTTCAGAACATTCTGCTCTCTGAGTGCACGCAGGCTTCACCAAGTTGAGGCAGATCCAGATAAGTAATTTATCAGATAATGTAATTGGAATAAAATAAAACAAACTTCAGAATCCTTTGAAATGTTTTAACGTTCTTGGAAGCCTTTTCTCTGGGGAGGTTAAGCTACAGTTCATGATCTCTGGGCTGCTCTTGTCCAGTTAAAATAGGGCGTAGTGGGAGTGTGGATGTTTCACTCAGTATTTAACCAATATTTATAATGTCCCTACTATGTGCAAGAAACAACAATATATTTCTATAGTGGTTTTTTTTTTTTGCTTCTTGTGGAGAGAGAAGGCAAGGCAATTGGGGTTAAGTGATTTGCCCAAGGTCACATGGCTAGTAAGTGTTAAGTGTCTGAGGTCACATTTGAACTCAGGTCCTCCTGACTCCAGGGCTGGTGCTCTATTCACTGCACCACCTAGCCTCCCCTATAGTGCTTTTGAGACATACTAAACACTTTCTTCATAATCTTCCAGAAGCGTAGGATGGTCAGAGTAGAGGGGATTTGGGGTTTTGTTTGGTTGGTTTTTGTTCTTTTTTTTAATTTACTGATGAGAAAACTAGAGCTGGAGCCATCTTTTGAGTCTTTGTCCAACTAGGAAGTGATGATCTGTACTAGGGCTTGGGGCAGAGGCAATGAAAAGGATGGGGGAGATTTAAGACACTCTCCTCTGCTTTCTTTGATTCCTGTTTTTCATACCCCTCTGTCTGCCCCACCATCACCTTGCACCCATGACCAGCACAATGGGCTTTATTGACAAACTGCATTTTGGCAGAAAAGGAATAAGGGGTCTCCTCCTAGTTGGGTCACGGGACATGGACGTGGTGATGAGCAGCTCAGGCTATATCCTAACCCCTTTCTGATTGGCCTCTGACTTTCTCAATGGCTGGTCAATTTGACTTAGGCAAGTAACCCAGGCAGTTCCAGATCCTGGTATGAGGACATCCAGAATAAAGCATGACCCGGGTTCAAACCCTGCTCATATTGTTGCTTCTTGTTGTTCATCCTTCATTTTCAAAGAGGACCAATGACATCATAGGATGATGTCTTGCCTGGAACATGAATTGGATTTAAGTGAGGCACAGTTTCACAACGTCATGAGCCTCACTCTACTAGAGTCATCATTGTCTGGTGGCAGGACAGAAGTCAAGACAACTGGTGTTGTCCTGGGATGAGGTGGATGATTTTGGCATCTTCCATGTCTGACCAAGCTCTAAGCATTCCACAGAGCCTGATTCAGCTGCCTTCATGGTCATTGGAACAAGTTGTTCTCACCCACCCATATTGCAAGAGGAAGTCTTCACATGCTTGAGATAGACACCCCTCCCCCAACACACCAGTGGATTTGAGATCTACTATCTCCTACATGTATAATATTTGGACCAATCCTTTTCTTCCTCTGGACCTTGGTTTCATATTGTATTGGTTTCCTTCTGTAAAAATAAGGAGCTTGGGCTAGATCAGGGGTCTTTATCCTTTCTTGTATCATGAGCCCTTTTGGCAATCTGGTAAAGCCTATAGACCCTTTCTCAGAATCATATTTTTAAACACATAAAGAAAATAGAAAGGATTACAAAGGAAACCCATTATGTTGCAATAGAGATATAAATTTCTTTTTCTATTCAACTTCACAGACTGCCTAAAATCTAACCACAGAACACTGAGCTAAATGGTTCCTAAGTTCTGTTCCAGACCGAAATACTCTGAATTCTCTCTAATGAACATTGGTGAGAACTGAATTGACTACTGGCAAATGGACTTTGCTTTTCCACGTTGACACTGACCATGTAAGAAAGATTCAGAGGACAATGTCTAAAAAGGTGATAAGGCAATCTTGGTGGTGATTTCTCAGATAGATCAGAATTTCTTAGCATTCAGGAATACAATGCTTCATGTCATTCCTGATCTTATTCTTATTCTGCTGTTATGAATCTTCCAATGATGAGGATCCTGGATCCTGGAAGCAAGATTCTGTAAAATGGCAGTTGATGCTCTCTGACGTGATTTCCATCATATAATCACAGCTGATACATCTCTAGGGAGCAATTTTAAGTTTTCAGATGAGCTTTCTTCAAAACAACCCAATGAGGTGGGTGTTTTTGTGTCATTTCAGTCATGTCTGACACTTGGTGACCCCATTTGGGGTATTCTGGGCAGAGATACCGGAGTGGTTTGCCATGTCCTTCTCCAACTCATTTTATAGGTGGGGAAACTAAGGTAAACAGGTTTAAGTGACTTGCTGAAGGTCACACAGCTAGTAAGTATCTGAGGCCAGATTTGAACTCATGAAGATCAGTCTTCCTGATTCCAAGCCCAGTGCGCTATCCATTGTGCTACCTAGCTGCTATGAGTTGGGTAGTATGAGCTTTATTCTCCCTGTTTAACAGATGAAGAAAGAAATTGGATTTCAAGAGATAAGGGTGATCCAAAGGTCATTGAGCTAAAAGATGGTGGAGTTAGCATTCAAATTCAGGTCTTCTGGCTTCCCTCCACCAACTTTCCCCTTTAAGAATATGTCTATGGGGCAGCCAGGTAGCACAGCAAGTAAGAGCACTGGCTCCAGTGTCGGGATGACCTGGGGATCGAATCCAGGCTCAGACACTTAGCACCCACCCAGAAACACCTGGCCATGTAACCTTGAGCAAGTTACTTAACCCCAATTGTTAAAAAAAAAAAAAGACTATGTCTATTACACCAAGTCTAGACAAATCATACATTCATGACAAGGATGTTTTTTTTTTCAGAGGGGCAGCGTAGCACAATGGATAAAAAGTTCGATTCAGAAGTGCCAAGAAGTGAGTTCAAGGCCTTCCTACCTCTGAAAAATCTAGCTTCATGGCCTTGGGGAAGTCACGTAACTTCCCATTGCTTCTATAGATCTTTTCTCAGAATAATGGATTTTAAGACAAAATAGAAGGCATATTATTACAAAGGAAACCAAAAGCTCCTTCTTAACTTTAGTGCCTTCCCTCCATTGATTATTCCTGATTTATCTCACATATAACTTGTTTGTACTTGTTTTTTTGCATGTTGTCTCCCCCATTAGACTGTAAGCTCCTTGAGGACAGGAACTGTCTTTTGCCTCTTTTGGTAGCTTTAGTGCTTAGCACAGCATCTGGCACATAGTAGTGAGACTGAATGACTGAAAATAAAGCCATAATTATTTTCCATCCAAGTTCATAGATCTCGTGAAATCCATTCAAGACCCTGAGGATCCATGAAGCCCCAGACTCACCTGATCTAAGGCCACAAATTCTAGAACAGCTACTGTTCTGCTAGAGAGGGGTTCCCTTCACATGGAGTTCCCTAAAACCAATGAAATCAAGAGCCAGGGGAAAAAAAACAAAGAAAAAAATAATTTTTTTCCACTAGTGCCCCAAATGCTTTTTTTTTAAATAAGTATTACAAAAGTTGGGTGCAGGGGTTTTCCAGAACCTGGTCCCATGGACTCATGAAAGCCAATTGTCAAATTTTCAATATGGTCATCTACATCTTGAAAATTGGCGAGTGCTACAAAGGAGGGTTTGGCTCAATGTGTTGTCGATTGTCTAGACTAGGGGTGGGGAACCTGCAGCCTCGAGGCCAAATGGATGGTTGTGTGACCAGGGGCAACTTTCCTCAAGTGTGGCCCTTCGAAGTTTGGATTCCATCTAATTTAGACTTTAAAAAGTGATTTCAGTTATTTTCAGTTGTGTCTGACTCTTTGTGACCTTATTTGGTGTTTTCTTGGCAAAGATACTGGAGTGGTTGGTCATTTTCTTCTCTAGTTCATTTTGCATATGAGGAAACTGAGGCAAACAGAGTTAAGTGACTTGCCCAGGGTCACAGAACTAGGAAGGATCTTTAGGAAGTGAGATGAGTCTTCCTGACTCCAGGTCTGGTAGTCTACCCAGAATTCTTTTTCCCCCCCAGAGAGCTGGTTGTTAATCATTTACCAACACAACCCTGGTTAGGGTTGTGTTTCCATGTCCTGGAAATATAAAAAGCCCAGGATTTAAAGTCAGAAGAGCTGAGTTCCAATCTCTGCTCTCTGACCTTGAGTCCTTTCACTCATCTGAGTATCAGTGTCTTCATCCATCCACAGAACATTGGACCAGATGTTCTCTGAGGCCCTTTCCAGTTCTAAGCTTATGATCCTATGAAGTGCTTGCATGAAAAGCCAGCAAGTCTGATTGAATTACTAGGCCACTGGACTCTGACCAAAATTGAGTTTCTTGAAAAAAAAAAGGACTTGGGTTTGGACCTGACTTGACCAAGTCTGGACTTTCTCTCTAAGTCCAGAGCTTGTCTCCCTGAAGGTCTGTACCAAATTGCACAACTAGAAAGAAGTATCTTGGCATCACTTCAGCTTGAAACTGATAGAAAATTGTCTTCCTGTGGATGAGTCCATGTTGCCAACAGGGCTCAGGGGGCACTGAGGGACCTGGAGGGGTACCCAGGTAATAATGACTGGCTTCCCTGATGGGGAGGGAAGAAGGAGATGATGGCACAGCATCCTGCCTGGTTATATGCTTCACGACGGGATCTGAGCTATATGACACGCAAACCCATAATGGTGCCAGATGATGAAAGTGCAACAACATCTGTCCACGATGAAGGCCAAACACAGATGTTTCTGACCATGTCCAGTGCTGTTACCTATTACAGGACATGAACTCTGAAATGTCCCAACCAGCTTTGGAAACCAAATGGAGATGATTCCTTCACTCTGATTCACTCTTGTGAAACAAAATGTTAATTGAAAGTGCCCTGATTTTTGGTAGGATCCAATTTTTAGCATTTCCCAAGTTTACATCACATTATGAGGATGTGAAGGGGGAGGGACCAGGAGGGGGGAAAAGAAAATTCTCCTGTCTTCAAGACACAGAACAAATTGAAGTAGAATCAAGGGCTTATATTGGGTTTATTCAAGATTGAGTATGGTCTCCAGGGCACAAAGCAAAGAAGAAAAGTTGAATTGGGGAACTTAAAATAGATCTATTCAAGGGTGAAGAATGGATTGAAGGAGACATCCAGTCTTTTGGATTGCTTAGGCCTCATATATCATACTCTATCAGTGAAGGGATCTGGCCTCTAAGAAACTGCCTTAAGAAGTCATGGTAGATTCATATGGCATAGCAAAAAGGGCATTGGATTTTGGAATCAAATGTTCCTGTGCACCATTTCTTCTTCCTGGAACTCAGTATTCTCAGAGCCTACCATAGTGGATTGAGGTCAGAAGTAGAGTCAAGTATCCATCTCTTATGGTTGTGTGACCAGGGGCAACTTATTTAATGTCTTAATGCATTTGGCAACACTAAGACTATTAGTTTCAGATGAATTGCTGATTTGCTATGGGAGGGGGGGGGCTCCAAAACTAGGAATTCCCCACACCAGTGAAATCATAGATCTTGATAACTAAAACCAAAAAACTAAAGGTTGATCTGGGAGATTGTCAAGATCCCTTTTGCAGCTAACATTTTGTGAGTAGGTGAGTGTTATACAAGCAATGATGTTGGACCATAGAGCTTGTCCTCAACCAAAACATTAGACTCAGGATTTATCTCCTCCTCTGTATATTCTCTGTATAACCCCAGCTCCCAATGACCTTCTATGAATTCTTGCAGGCTTCTGATTTTCTGGATTTAAAAACTATGCCTCAATTGCACTGTTGTCCCCAGGACCTGGGGTCTACTCACCCTGGAACATCCTTTTCCTATGCTGGGTCTTTTTTCCCTTTGGCAAATTCCTTCAGGGGCCTCCATTTTGGGGAAGCAACTTAGGCAGGTCAACTTCCATTCCTTTTCCTCTATGCTTCTGACGTTCCAGTCACCTACATACCACCTTCCAATGTACTTTTCAGTTTCTTTTTTTTTTTTGGTGTGTATCATCTTCCTGAATTATAATGCATGTTCCTTGAAGGCAGAAATTGTGTTCCTTTTTACTTGCATCTATGACCAACAACACAAACCCCATGAGCCACAGATCTCAACATGGACACTTTCTTAAAAGTTTTTTTTTCAATCATCAAAATAAAATGGTTCATTGGATCAATCTGAACCTGAGAAAGTCAAGACTTGGGGTATGTCTTTACTAATGCTACTTCTCTCTCTTCTTAATTTCCCCCTTGTAATGCCAAGCAAAGGCAACTTCCCAAGGTTCAGAATACCAGCATACCTGCTCTCCATTTTATTCAGTGACAAATTGAGAACATGGAAAATCAAAACATAGCATAATTCAAAATACAGCATTCACCAAGTGTAATTAAATAATCTCCAAGTACTACTCCACCCCTGGACATTACATTCATTTAGCCAATCACAAAGTCCCTCTTCTAAATAATACTCCACCCCTAGGCAGTACATTCATTTAATCAATCACAAAGCACAAAAAAGTCAAAAGTTTTCCACCCTTGGATCACAACTAAATAGGCCATCTACCCCACAGTGACAACAAGCTTAAGCACAGCATTTAATACCCAAAGAGAGGTCTTTTCTTCATCTTGACCCAAGGAAAGTTCTCTGCAATCTTTGTTCCTGTGGAGTCAAAGCTTAGCAAGGCCACAAGATACATTGCCAGTGTCCTCATTAATTCATTATCTGTGTCCAGAATAGTCCTAGGACCCCTGGAAACATTAGCAAAACCCTCTTCCAGGATTTCTGTAAACATACAACAAGAAAATCCTTCTTCAGGGCTTCTGAACCAACAACAAGGTTCCAGAACCTCTGCAACAACAGCATTGGCCTTCACCAAAGGGCACAATTCACTCCCTGTCTGCAGAATAGTCTCAGGACTGCTGAACCAACAGCAAGGTTCCAGGACCTCTGCAACAACAGGACTGTCCCTCACCAGTGGATAAATCTGGCAAAACAACATCAAAACAGACAGAAAAAGTACCAGCATAACAGTCATGTCTCCTAAGTCCTTGGCAGCTCTGGGTGGCAGCTCTCAAAAGTACTGGGCAGTTCGAACTGGCCCTCAGCAATCCTCTCCGTCTCTCTGCCCCCACGATGCTGCTTCCAAAAAAAAAAAACTCCTCTGCCTCTCTCTCTGCTTGTGTTTTTCTAAATTCACGTCACCAGCTCCTCCCAGTTCATCCCTCTCTCTTGATGTGTCAACAAGTCCATCCCACAAGTGGGATTCACAAGCTCTGGGTTTTAACACAATCAATCCGAAAACCAAGCCAATACAGGGGATATTTAAATTCCATTACTATTACACCCCTGCCCTGCTCTTTCCTTCCTGTTAACAAATTTTCATAAGTGTCTTCAACCAGCAAGAATGTCTATGGTGGAATGATCATAGAATGTTCAGTAGAATGTTAGCTTCTTGAGGAAGAAAGGTGGGAAGGAGGGAAGGAAGGAAGTATATATTAAGTTTTTACTATTTGCCGAGCACTATGCTAAGCATTTGGAATACAAATATAAATTTTTAAAAAGCAGCCCATGCTCTCAAGGATCTTGCATTCTCATGGAGAAGACCCAAAAAATGGAGCTAAAAACTGAAGAGTGGAGGGGGAATGAAGGTACCCAGTCAGTGATGCTTTTTAATCCTCAGCATAGAATATACTTCCTTATACATAGTAGGCACTTAATTGCTTATTTATTCTTTCTCTGGTTTTGTTTTGTTTTTATTTTTTATCATTCATGTTTTTTAACATTTTGAGTTCCAATTTTTTTTCTTTCTTTTCTTTTCTGGAGGGGTAAGGTAGGGTAATTGGGGTTTAGTGACTTGCCCAAGTTCACACAGCTAGTTAAGTGTCAAGTGTCTGAGGCCAGATTTGAACTCAGGTCCTCCTGACTCTAGGGTCAGTGTTTTTATTCACTGTGCCACCTCACTGGAAGAATCAGAACAAAAGGGGGAAACCATGAGAAAGAAAAAAAAAGAAAAGAGAAAATAGTATGTTTCAATCTGCAGTCAGACTCCATAGTTCTTTCTGCAGATTTGGATACCATTTTCCATCATGAGTCTTTTGAACAATAATTGTTTATTTAATAGAATGAATAGAATTAAAATGAACATAGATCATTAAAGCTAGAAAGGCCCTTAAAACACAGAGTGTTAGAATTGGAAAGGATGTTAGAACATAGAAAGTTAGAGCATATAAATGAGACTAGAGGAGCTAGAATGGGGGGTTTTAATCAGATTTCAAGGAATTGTGAATTTAGATGGAAATTTTTTCATCTTTATCTTTATGAATCTCTAGCTGAAATTGAACATTTCCAAAAATTATTTAAATACTCCATAGATGTTACCAACCATACCACCAAAAGAGGCCATGACACAAAAATTTAAGAAGTCCTAATCTAGAACACAGAATTTCAGAGGTGATTGCTACCTTAGAATATAGATCATCAGAGTTGGAAGAGTCCTTCGGTAATGGAATGTTGAAGGTGAAAGGGCTCTTATGGTTCTCTGATTCTATAAAAGACCTTGGAGACCACTGAGTTCAATTTCCACCTAACCACCCACACCCCTTTACAAAATTCTTGACAAATGGTCATCCCATCATCCACTTGAAGGCTTCACTGCCTCCCGAGTTGGCCCATTCCTGGGAAATGACTGGTTCATATGGAAAATTAGTTGAAAGAACCACAATGGAAGTCCATCCTCCCGATGGGGTCTTCTTTTCCCTAAATAATTGGTATAGAAGTATATTTCTGACATTTGAGCCCTATTCAGATAATTACTTCAATTCCAGGCTAGCATGTGTGGGAGTCTTGGATAAACATTCTTTGTGTGACAGAGCAGGAAATGAAGAAATAAAAGGGTCAAGGTATTTCCCTGGAGTTCTCACTGCTAATCAATGGCAGAGGCTAAAAGTCATTAGTCTATCCCAAAGCCTCTCTTTTCACAGGTTGATAACATCTAAGATATTTTTTCCTCCCACAGAATTGATTCATCATACTGAGGATTCAAGGGGGGAGTCATTGGCTTTCCTAAACCTTGGTTACTGGCCTGTATCCAAAATTCCCAATTCTTTTTGGTCCAAGATACATCTGCCCACTTATTGAGCATATAAGGGGATGACAGGAAAGGTCTGTCATTCATTGGGTCCAACATGAGACAGTAGATATTGTTCTACTGATATTGGCTGAATAAAGATTGAATCATACTAGTTTCACTTTCATTTTTTCTTTTATTTGAGTCTTCTCATACAAAATGACTAATATGGCGATGTTTCACATACTTGCACATGTCTAATCTATATCTAAGGGGGGTAAGGGAGGGAGGGATAGAATTTGGAACTTTAAACATTAAATAAAAATCTTTAATTAAAAAATAATAAATATTGCTTAGCACTTAGAAAAAATAAAGAACAGTTCTAGAGTCAGAAGGCTCAGGTGCATCTACTACCCTGGACACTCACTATAATTAGCTTGTATGAGTGATTTATCCACCCTGAGCTAGAGTTTCCCCATCTGTAAAATGAGGAGGCTAAACTACATGAGCTCTAAGTTTTCTTTCAGCTCTAAATCCATAACCCTATGACCTTTCTTATTCTTGACTATCTTCTCTCTGGTTAGCTAGCTGCCTATCAATCACTTTTCTAATCTCTAGCTTGATGCTACCCTTCCATCAAGTCTTACCTCTCCCAGGAAGCTTTCTCTGACTCCCCCAAGCCCACAGAGGTCTCTTCTACACCTGGATTCTTATAGTATTTACTCATTGGATCATTTTGTGTTTGCCAGTCTGTCCCATATTAGTGGGGCAACTAGGTGGCTCAGCGCATAGAGCATGGGTCTTAGAAACAGGAAGATTCATTTTCATGAGTTCAAATCCAGCCTCAGACACTTGTAGCTATGTGACCCTGGACAAGTCACTCAACTCTGTTTGCTTCGGTTTCCTCATCTATAAAAATGAGCTGGAGAGGAAAATGGCAAACCATTCCAGTATCTTTGCCAAGAAAACCCTAAATGGGTTCATGAAGAGTTGAACATGACTGAATATTGTAAAAAATAACACCTTAAAAAAACAGAATCTGCTTAATGGTAAAAGAGGCACAGAAATTCACTGAAGAAAAATACTTAAAAAAAAAACAGAATAAGCCAAATGGAAAAGGAGATACAAAAGCTCAGTGAAGAAAATAATTTCTTAAAAATTAGAATTGTCCAATTGGAAGCTAATGACTTCATGAGACAACAACAAAGTCAATACAGAAACAACAAAACAAAGTCAAAAGAATGGGAAATAGAAGAAAATATGAAATATCTCATTGGAAAAAATACCTGGCCTGGAAAATGAATCAGGGAGAGATAATTTCAGAATTATTGGACTACCTGAAATTCATGATCAAAAAAGAACTAGACCTCATGTTATTATCAATAAATTATCAAGGAAAACTGCCCCAGTGTCTTAGATTCCAGGGGTAAAAGCATGTTCCACATTAAAGGACTGGTAGGCTTGGAATATGATATTTCATAGATCAAGGAGCTAGGATTCCAACCAAGAATAACCTACCTCTCAAAACTGAGCATAATCCTTCAGAGAGAAAAAATGAAATATTTAATGAATAGTTAATAAAATAGAGAACTTACAGGCATTTCTGATGAAAACAGAACATTTGAAATTTAAAAAAGAAGACTCAAGGGAAGCATAATAACATAAACAAGAAAGAATAATCACAAGGGACTCAATGGAGTTAAATTTTTTACATTCCTATGTGGGAAGATTATCCATGTGATTCCGAAGAACTTTAGCATAATTAGGGCAGTCAGAAGGAGTCTGTTTAGACAGAGGGCACAGTATGAGTCGATTATGTTGTAATGATCTTCATGAAAGAACACAGGGGTGAAAAAAGAGGGATGTATTTGAAAAAGAGGGAAGGGAAAGGTAAAATGGGGAAAACTTCTTCACATTAAGGAGGCATTCAATAAAGAGCCTTTATAGTGGAGAAGAAAATGGCAGTGTGTGTGTGTGTGTGTGTGTGTGTGTATGTGTGAAAATACAATGTTTGAAACTCACTCTCATCAGAATTGGTCCAAAGAGGGAAGAATATATATGCAGGTATATATGCATATGTATATGTATACAAAAAGACATTCAGTTGGGTATAGAAAGCTATCTTACCCAATAGGGAAAGAGGAGGGGAAGGAAAAAAAGCTAGGGGTGGGTGAAGAATGATAATAGGGAGGACAGATTGAGGGAGGCAGTGGTTGGAAGACAAACTTTTTGGAAGGACAATATAAAAGGAAAGAGAAGTATAAACAGAGGGAAATGGGATAGAGGGAAATACACAGTTGGTAATCATAACTGTGAATGTGAATGGTATGAACTCACTTATAGAATGGAAGTGAATCCAGAAAAAGTGGAAACCAGAATCCAACAATATGTTGTGTATAAGTGACATACTTGGGACAGAAAGATACATACAGATTTGAAGTCAAAGGCTAGAGAAGAGTCAATTATTCTTCAGTTGCAATGAAGAGGTCAGGGGTGTCAATTATGATCTCAGACAAAACAAAAACAAAAATAGGTCTAGTTGAAAGAGATAATCAGGGAAACTACATTTTGCTAAAAAGGTACCATAGACAATGAAGCAATATAAAAAAATTTACAGCAAGCTTTTTCTAATACCGGCCTCATTTCTCAAATATATAAGGAACTGAGTCTCATTTTTAGTAAATAAAAGTCATTAGATGGATAAATAGTCAAAGGATATGAACAGGTAGTTTTCAGAAGAAATAAAAGTATCTCTAGTCACGTGAGAAAAATTCTCTAAATCACTATTGATTATAAAAATGCAGATTAAAACAATTCTGAGATATAAGCTCACACCTATCAGATTGGCAAATGTGACAAAAAAGGAAAATGACAAATATTTGAGGGGATGTGAGAAAATTGGGACACTAATGCACTGTTGGTGGAGTTGTGAACTGATTCAACCATTCTGGAGAGCAATTTGGAACTATGTCTAAAGGGGTATAAAACTGGTCATATCCTGACCCAGCAATATTACTACTAGGTTTGTATCTCAAAGAGATCAAAGAAAAAGGAAAATGATCTACATGTATAAAAATATTTCTAGCAGTTCTTTTTGTGGTGGCAAAGAATTAGAAATTGAGGAGAAACTGGGGAATGGTTGAACAAGTTGTGACATATGATTGTGTGGAATATTATTGTGCTATAAGAAATGATGAGGGGAGTGGTTTCAGACAAAACATACATGAAGTGATACAAAGTGAAGTGACAGGAACCAGGAAATCATTGTGTACAGTAACAAGAATGTCGTAATGATGATCAACTGTGGAAAAACTTGGCTACATCCTGCCCTGCATACCTCACCAGACTGGCATAAGCTGGGTATGAGATAATGGGTGTGAAATACTTTTGTACCATGGGATTTGAGAACTGGAAAGAGACTACTTAGGAATCCTCCCATAGGACAGCCTCAATCTGCAAAGAAGGATACTGTGGTCCAGAAAGGTGAAGAAATAATTTGCCCAAAGTCACAAAGGTTACATTAAGACTAAGTCCGAGGCTCCAACTGCTTCATAATAAGATCACCCCCATTCCTTTAGAGCTTTTGGATTCACAAAAGGATGTCCATCTTCATAACAGTCCTATGAAACTGATAATGCAAGAGTTATAACCCCTTTTTACAGATAGGGAAACTGAGGCCTCAAAAAGGGGAAGTAACTTTTCTAGGGTCACCTGGCTAGACAGTGATAAAGCTAAGATTTGAATCCAGGTCCACTGACTGGAGTTCAATACACCACCCACTGTACCACACTGCCTTCCCATAAAAGCCCTATGCCACTGAGAATTTCCAATATTACTCTCATGTCTGAACCTAATAGAATGACACAGTTTGGGGCCTTAGATTGACAAAAGCAACTTGTATGCCTGGGAGTGTCAGGGCACAGAAAGAGGTTGTGGTTAAGAGCAACTACCAAGAAACACTTTACCTACTTCACAATTTTCCCCCAGAATAATCTCAGTAGATTACTATTGCCAGTGATAATAATAATCATCTTTGAGGTTGACAGTGTTATGCATGTTATGTCATTGGATCCCCACAGCAATCCTATGAAATAAATGCTATTATTATCCCCCATTTTACAGATGAGGAAACAGGCACAGAGCAGATAAGTGACTTGCACAGGGTCACACAGCTAGGGAGTGTATGAGGCACTCAGACGCTATAATCCAGAGAATCATAGATCATAATGACTTTAGAGACAAATCAACTGATTTATCCCCCACCCCCCATTTTACAAAGAAGGAAGCCTAAGCACAGAGAAGGAAAAGGCATTTTTCCACAGTCCAACAGCACGTGAGTGATAGAACTTGGACAAGAAATGAGCTTTCCTGAACTCTAGATACAAGGCCAGTTAGTCCTAAACCATATGTCACGTCAGCCAAAGCATTCCATCAAAAGAGCAGATGATACTGGGGCTGCCTCCAAATTCCTGTTCCCATTTTCTCTAGTACTTAAGGGTTTACAGAATTCTTTCCTTACCACACACCCAGAACGCAGGGACAAGTATTCTTACCCCCATTTTATAGATGGAAAAGCTGAGTCTCCTTCCCCCTCCCTGAAGCCAGCCCCCCAACCAGCCACAGCAGGGGTAGGATTCAGAATCCCTTCCTTCAGACTCCCAGGACTCCAGACTCATCCTAAGACACGTATAACATCAGTTAGGAATTCTGTCCCCACGATAGATGTCATCTAGATATATGCTTGGTCAATGGGGTTTCTAATGCTAGACTGGGTTTTAGTCAGATTTGCTTGAGTTTCTAAATAAAAATAAAGATAACAGTCAATGAGAGTCAATTGCCAAGCCATCCTCCATGAAGGATAAAAACATTGTCTCGAGTAATTTTTCAGGATTCCAAAGGACAGAAGGCAAGAAGAACAAATTACTTATAAAGTTGGAGTCCAGTTGCCCTGATAGAACAGCCCTCCCTAAATCACAGCCCCCATGGGAAGCCTGGCCACAGGATTTTAAAACATCACCTGCTGAACTCCAGAATAACTCCAAGTGAGAGATGCAGTTTAGGAAAGATGTTTGTAGCCAAGGCCAGACCCATTCCTGAGTTGGTGGGAAACACTGCCCTCTCCTGGCAGCAAGACCTTGAACGATGCTTGCAGAATGTTGGAGTAGGAAAGGCATGCCAGAGACCAGGGATTCTTAACCATTTTTGTGTGTCCTGGATCCTTGGTGAAGGCTATAGACCTTTATCAGAATGATCTCTTAAAATGCGTAAAATAAAATATGTACAATTACATATTACATAAAAATGTGTATCATTATAAATCATATAAATATGCACATGCATGTGTACAATTATAAATTATAAAATTATAATTATAAGAATTAATGAAAATCAAAATGTAACTTTTCGAAATTCAGTAAACATTTATTAAACTCCCACCAGGCGATGTGTTAAGCACTGGGGATCCAAGTTCATGGATGCCCTTAAATCTATTCAGGAATCCCTTGGCATCCTATGTACCCAAGGTTATGAACCTGATTTAGTCCTAGCTCTTTATCTTATATAAAAGTTAACAGAGAGACGCAGTCATCTGTACCATGTCAGATGTAGACATAAGCTGATAGCCCCCGGTCTCCTGACTCTCAAATTTGTCTATAACAGGTGCTTTCCTCTTGAACAGGAAGCCTATGAACTGGAAAAGGAGGAGAACCATATCTGAGGCCCTTCTGTTGGTGGAAACAGTGCGATCTATTCTTCACAATCCCATTTTTCTTTCTAAGTCTCTCTTCTTAACATAAATTTTCTTGAAGCTCCCTTTGGTAGGCCCAAATAAACTCAGATGATTATATGCTCTTCAGGGTCAGAATTCACAATAACAATTCAGATGAGAGACCATTCGTGCTTTCCAATCTTGCATGATTGGTGTCCATGAGCCCTCATCAAATTCATCGCAGGGTGTCCACCCACCATTCTAAGGACCTTCCTTGATCTAGGTGACACAATGGGTAGAATGCTGGACTTGGAGTAAGAAAACCTGAGTTCAAATCCAGCCTCAGACCCTTACTAGCTGGATGACCCTAGGCAAGTCACTTAATCCTGTTTGTCTCAGTTTCCTGATCTGTAAAATGAGCTAGAGAAGGAAATGGCAAACCACTCCAGTATCCCTTCAGTTTCCTCAACTGTAAAATGATGTTCGTAATAGTATCTACCTCACAGGATTGTTATAAGCATCAAATGAGGTAATATTTGTAAAGCACTTAGAACAGTGCCTTGCACATAGTAGGAGCTTAATAAATGCTTGTTGTCTTCCTGTCCCCTTCCAAAAAGAATATTGGTATCAAAAGCGTAGGTATTTGTTTTAGGAAGAAGTTTGATGTCATTAGAACAATTTGACAAAAAAAAAATTAATAAAATAAATTCTAAAAAACAACTTGACAATTCCCCAAAGTGAACAGTAAAAGGATTCAAACTCATATACCAAGAGTGACATTGGAGCACTCCTCATGGAGCTGGGCATGCATGTAGTTCCCTTCCCACTCCAGTCCAGCTCTCACTTGAGTTAGATAATTCAGAATATGTCATGGCACCCAATTAGCATTGGTGTTACTGCAGTGCAAGAGATTGACTAGACTCAGCCTCCGCTAGCACTGGGAATTACAGGTGTGCACCACCATCCCAGTGAATATGGAAGTTCTTAGAAGTATGCACACTTCTGTCCATACTCAAATACACTTTGAGAAGTGTTTCAGGAATATAATTTTTTTTAGGATGCTTATATTCTTCATCAGCACAGGAGAGGCATAGAAGAAGGGGCACTAGGCTTAGAAACAGAAGTTTACCTGTGTGACCTTGGACAAGTCATTTTCTGTCTTCCAGCCCCAGTTTGTTCCTGCACAAAAGAAAGTGGTTGCACTAGAGGATGCCTACAGTTCCTGCCGGCTCTAAATTCTGAGATCCAATGATGATGACCATGATACTCCTGCTTGAATTGGTCCAAGTTGCAATGACATTGACTTGGTGTTAGCAGTCACTCTTGGAATGAATGAAGAGCAGAGGGTGAGGAAGGGAAGTGATAGGTGTGGGGCATGTGTTCAGTTCAATTCAACATTTATTAAGCCCCTACTGTGTGAAGAGACTGTACTAGGTTTTGAGGATACAAAGACTCCCTCCCCCAAAAAGACACTTTCTATTCTCAATCGATCATTCAATCAATGAGCATTTGTTAATCACTTACTATTCTAGGTACAGGGCATACAAAGATAAAAATGAAACCTGACCTCAGAGATTTTACATTCTGTTGAGGAATTCAACATAAGTAAGTGTTTATAAATAAATATGAAGTAATTAGGGGGAGAATGCATTTGAAGTTGAGAAGATCGGGAAAGGTTTCATGTAGAAGGTAACAACTGAGAAAGGAAGGAAGAAACAAGCATTTATTACCGAGCATTGTGCTAGGAGCTTTATAAATATTATCTCCTTTTATCTTTACAACACCCCTGGAAGGTAGGTACTATTATTGTCCCCATT
This sequence comes from Petaurus breviceps papuanus, assembly GCF_028583685.1. Taxonomy (NCBI): domain Eukaryota; kingdom Metazoa; phylum Chordata; class Mammalia; order Diprotodontia; family Petauridae; genus Petaurus; species Petaurus breviceps. The sequence continues at coordinate 11,046,253 of NW_027185771.1, forward strand.
TTACAGTTAAAGAAACTGAGGCAGATAGAAGTAAAGGTCACATAGTTAATATGTGTCCGAGGCTGGATTTCCTGACTTCAAGCCCCCAGCTCTCTCTATTGTATTAGTTGGCTGCTTCCAATTGGAGTGTTTTTTTTTTCCAAAAGAAAATGAGGGCTTATGACAGGCAGAAGTATGAAAGGAATGCATTCCAGGCACGGGAGATAGCTTGTGCATGACAAGACACCTAGTGACCGACGCGTGTAAATAAAAGCAAGATGGATGGATTGTGGAACAAGAGAAGGGGAGTACTGTTTACTGAGGCTGGAAAGGGAGATGAGGAAGGGCTTTAAAGCCAATCTCCGAGGCAATAGGGAGCCATTGAGGTTTATTGAGCATGAGAGTGAAATGGTCAGACCTGTTCTTTGGGAGCTATGTGAAGGGTAGATTGGAGAAGCGACCAGGCCAATTGTAGTATAGGGCACTGGTGATAAGGCCCCTTGGAGCTATGGGAAAAGAAATGAGGACTTCCAATCAGAATCCAAGAGGGCAGCAGTGACAGGCTGGGAGGTCTTCAGCCAGGGTTTCTTAGGAATGCCAAAATCCAAAGGGCTTAATTAGAAGAAGGGGAGCCACTAGGTGGCGCAGTGAATAGAGCAACAGCCCTGGAGTCAGGAGGACCTGAGTTCAAATCGAGCTTCAGACATTTAATACAAAACTAGCAGTTTGACCTTGGGCAAGTAACTTAACCCCCAATTGCCCTACCTTCCCCCCTCCAAAAAGCAAGAAAAAAAATTAGAAAGAAAATCCTGGATTCAGAGAAAAAAGTCCAAGCCAGGAGAGGGGCATGTGGGAGCAGGAGTAAGGCCACCAGAACTGGACTATTGTCAGATCTGTCATCAGTTCTTAGTGACAGAAGACTGGATTCACTCCTGAAGGATTCATCAGAGTGGCTTAGAGGTTAAAGCTGATCACATAGGCCATGACTGAGAAGAGCGCCGTACCAGGAGCCAGTTCTAGTCTCCCCTCTGACGTTACCTAACCTATGGGACCTTGGGTAAGTTTTCTGGACTCCCTTCCCGAGGGTAAGTCTCCTCCTTTGTAAAATGAAAGGGTGGGGCTCGATGACCTCAGAAGTCCCTGTCAACTGTAGGACCTTATGATAATCTTGGGATATACTATGGGTTTTGGCTTCCAAACAGTGCAGGGTCAGATTATGGACTGTGCAAGATAACCCAGGAAAACAGCAGTGTACCACAGCAAACCCTGACAGTGTTCCCTGCCCAGGGATACAAGGACTCAGACCCCAGACTGTGATACCAAAGAGGGGCTCTGCAGGGGACCCCCCCCACTTGCTGAGTGCCTTATAATTTAGAAAGCACTTTCCATACATGATCTAATTTGACCCTCCCAACAAGCCTGCCATAGTAGGTGTTGTTATTATTCACATTTTACAGATGAGGAAACTGAGTCAGACAAAGGTTAAGTGACTTGAGGCTGGATTTAAACTCAGTTCTTTCTGACTCCAAGTCTGGCTCTCCATTCTGCCTGAATTTAGAGGACTCAGCCCTGTAGCAATATTTGGCTTGCCCCAGTCCTAGGTCATCAAAATTCTTGCATCCTTAAGGAGAAGGGATTTTCCTTTCCTGGCCCCATCAGCTCCACTTTGGAAAGCTTTTCTCCACTTAAATTTTCTCCTTCCCCTGTAAGCCTGAACTGAATGCCCTCTTTGTGTCAGGGGAAATGACTTCTCTGGAGCTTTTAAGCCTCCTATAGCACCAGGATTCCCTAAGACTCCCTTCCTTCAGGGATGCCTCTGTGAAAAGCCCCTCTCCGTCTCCTTGCCCAACCCCCTGGCCAAAACTGTCCTGATTTTATTCTCTATGAGTCCTCTCCCCACTTCCCTCTACCCCAACTCCCACCCCTATCCCCAGATCCCAGTTCCTTCCCAGGGAAGAACCTTGCCTGTATCTGGTGTGGGCCATGAGGACTGACCCCTAGGTCAGCGGGAGCACAGACCAGGCTTTCCTAGGCAGGAGTGATTTCACTAAGGAAAGTTCCCAGGCTTCCTGAAGCAATCCCACGGGATCTCCCAGTTATTTCCCTCCCTAGGAGGACAAGAAGAGGAGGCAAGAATACTCTGATATCATTTCAAGTAGTCTGTCTGTACCTCCTCCCCCAGCTAATGCCTGAAATTCCCTTTAGCCTTTGATGCCAATTTTAAAATGGAAAACCACACTTCACGTTCTTCTCAGTTGTAGTAGAGTCCTGGGGTGAATGAGAATCTAAGGACGAATTCAATTCAATTTAGCAAGCATTGATTAATTACCTGCTCAGTTCAATGTGGGACAAGGGCTAATTACCTAGACCAAAAAAAAAAAAAACACACACACACACACACACAGTCCCTGACCTCAGGAAGCTTATATTTGAAAGGAACGGCATATAGATTATAATTTAAAGGCAAAATAAATGCCAAGTAAGGGAGGTGGGGACATGGCATATAGAATGTAATTTAAATGCAAAGCAAAGGCAGAGTCATTGGGATGGGGAGATAGCACTAATAACGCAGAGAATACTAAAGGACCTAGAATTGGAGGTGATGTTTGGACTGAATTGTGAAGGAAGGGAGGGGACTTTGAGGCAGAGAGAAGTTGAAGCATTCTAGGCATGGGAGAGACACTAAGCAAGGAAATGGAATATCAGGAGAAGGCAGCCGATTTAGCTGGAGGATAGAGAATATGACAGAGGAGAATATTTGATCAGCCTGACAGGTAGCTTGGAGGCGGATTATAAAGGTCTTTAATGCCAGACAAAGGAGTTTGGGTTTTCCGATGAGCCAAGGTAGCAGGAGGGCATCAGGAAGCACAGAAAGACCAGAACGGAGATGTCCCATGTCTGAAGCACGTTTTATAGACTATGGACTTGTGCCCGTGTGATGCTGGACAATCTCTAAAGACCCTTCTGGCTCTAGAGTCTATGAACCTAGAAGCCAGACTCAGTGAGTTGGCTCCCATCCCCTGCCTCTGAAGGAAGGCAGCAGCCCTTAAGAAAAGTGCCAGGCATGGAGTCAAATGAGGAAAGAGAAACATGGACAGAATCCTGAACTTGGAATCACAAGAGTTGAGATCAAGTCCCAGCTCTGACTTAGCTGCATGACCCTGAGCAAGTCACAGGACACTTTCCTCTCCTACCAAGTGAGAAGAATGTTTTTACTGTCCCTTATTAGCCATGAGACTCTGTGATTAAGTAGGATGTGACTTGGGACAAGCAAGTCACTTCATTTCTCTTGGCTTTGATGGTAGCCTAATACATTGTTCCTGCATCAAGACTGTAGGATGGGTGTGCCTTAAAGTCCCCTTGCCCATCTTTATACCTCCTTGGGAGTGAGGGGATCAGGGATTGGAAGTTAGGAGTTGGGAAAGAGAGGAGGCATCTAGGTGTCAAAGTGGATAGAGGTGGACAGAGCTGGGCCTGGAGTCAGGAAGACCTGAGTTCAAATTCAGCCTCAGACACTTAATAGCTGTGTGACCTTGGGCAAGTCACTTAACTGCTATCTGCCTAAGTAACCTAAGCGGAGATAATAATTGCACCTATTTCCCAGGGTTGTTATGAGGATCAAATGAGATGATCTTTGTACAGCACTCAACATGCCTAAAAACATGCCTCATGATGCCTAAAACATAGTATTTAATAAATACTTATTTCCTTCCTTACTGACCTATGGCATTACAGATTCCAGTGGGTCTTAATGTCTGGCAAAACTTCTATTAAAATTTAGTTACTGGGGTGCAATGAATAGAGCACCAGCCCTGAAGTCAGGAAGACCTGAGTTCAAATCCAGCCTCAGATACTTGACACTTAACTAGCTATGTGCTTGGGCAAGTCACTTTACCCCAATTGTCTTGCCTTCCCCCCTCAAAAAAAATCCAATTACCTCTAGGGTAAAACTCTTAAGAGGGAGTTATGAAACCTAAAAAGGACAAAGCCTTATGGTAAGGGGGGAGAAGGGGATGTGGAACATCAGAAACAATCTCCACATCCTTCAGGGGACTCCATTCAAACACTTTCTATTATCAGTCTTGAGGTTCTGCCACTATAGTTGTATGACCTTAGACAAGTCACTTCCCTTCTCCAGGCCTCAACTGGTGGTCATATTACTTGATAGCTATTGTCCCTCCTGACTCTAATTCTTATGATCCTCTTCATTGCTCAAAGAGTGACATTGGCCCCAGCCACCCCCCACCCCCACCTCCAGCCCCAGTCTCCTGTCAGAGTTCCAAATGGCATTCCCAGACTCCCACTCCAGCCAACCCTAGAACAATTAGTTAGATGCACATAAATAGTTTTCCTTTGCCTTTGGGCCTCAGCAAGTCTTGGAAAGGAAAACACTTCTTAGAAGGCCTGACATCTGAATGTGCTTCAGGGGAAGCAGTGGCTTCTGCTGTAATTCATGGGCCCTTGAGAGATGTGAGTGGTTTGAAGAACCTGTGAGTGGGGTGGGGGAGCAGATGACAAGATTGGCTAATGTGGGAACAAGCCCCAGAAAAGGAACCCAAGCCTGCTGCCCCCCAGGATGCATTTTTCATTGTGGCTGAGGAATTCTGGGTGCCCAAAGGTGTTTTCTTAGCTTGATTTTAGCTCCTTCAAACAAAGTGCCCCTGACAATTCCAATTGGGAATGATGGCTTGCTTAGCATCCTGGGAGTGAGGGGGCCAGGGATGGGGACTGGGGAGAAAAGTTATGTCCAACTGTGTTCTTGAGATGTGTGCCCAGTTAATCTGACCTAAGAGCATTGTGGTTTGGCAAAGTCTTCATCCAATGTTCATTGGACCATTGATGCAGAGACAGAGGGGACATTGAAGACCATCTATCCCTATATCCTCCTTTTATAGATAAATAGACTGAGACCCAAGGAGGTAAAGGCCCTAAAGGCTAACTGGGAGCAAGGAAGTATCACAGGCAAGATTATAACCCAGATCTTTTGATCCAGAGCCAGTGCCTTTCCTACTGTACAGTTATTCCAACAATCAGACTCAAAAATGCATCTAACTTTGGGATGACCTTGGGCAAATAATTTTACTTCTCTATTCCTTAGTCTGACATCTGTAAAATTAGGAAGGCAGGAATGGATTGTCTCTAAATTCTTTTCTAGGCCAAAATTGTATGATCCTGGGCAATATCCCCTACTACCTCCAATCCTTCTAGTCCAGTCCTCACAGTCATTGTGTAAAAAGGCAACTCATCTAGACCAGGGGCTTTGGTTATAGCATTCCACAAAGGTCCCAAAGGACTCTTGGGTAGCTTAGCATCTTGGGTACATTACCATCTGTTTTGTCCCTACAGTCTAAGGATTGTGGGACCTTTTCATCCTACTTGCAGCTAAAGCTTTCCACATGTGTTGTCTTCACCTTTAGAATGTTTGCTCCTAGAGAACAGACTATCACTTTTCTATTGTATCTCTAATACTCCATACACAATAAGTAAATTAATGTTTTATTGATTTATTCATTCATCAGGCACTGAATTATCATTTGCTCAGTTGCTGAGTACACAGGTTACCCAGATAATTCAAACCTATGTGCTTAGCCTGGAGCTGAGGTATGACTCTATACCATCACCCAACACCATCGCCACACCCTCTTCCTCTTTCTCCTCTCAAATTCAGCAACAGACATTCATTAAGTACTATGTGCAGCAGAGAAATGAAAAAAAAAGCTTTTATTAAATGCTCACTTTATACCAGTAACCATGCTAAGTATTTTACTAATTTTATCTCACTTGATATTATAATAACCCCATTATTATTGCTATAGAATCCATATGATTATTCCCTTTTTATAGTTAAGGAAGCAGAGGCAGAAGTGGTTAGGTTAAGTGACTTGCCCCATGGTCACAGAGCTAATAAGTGTCTAAAAATAACTTTTAAAAGAAGAGGTTCATTAAAAGTCATTTAGACAATAACCCTATTGATGTCATGTTTTAAAGTGTGGAAAATAGTTGACATTCAATCAATAGAATTACGCTAAGATTTGAACCTCATTGCAATGTTGTGAGATGCATACTACAGGTGTTATTAAGTTCCACTTTACAGATAACCTGAGGCTAAGAGAGGATGAGGGGTGACTCCTTCATGTTTACACAGCTAGAAAGTGACATAGAAAGAAAATGAACCTAGATGTTCCTGATTCCAAGTCTGACACTCTCTCCACTAGATCCCACTGACTCCAGAACAGAAAAGATACATCAGACAGACAACAGATAGGTGAGAGACAGATATAGATAGATAGATAGATAGATAGATAGATAGATAGATAGATAGATA
>NW_027185771.1:11052566-11108441 GCF_028583685.1 Petaurus breviceps papuanus
ATAGATAGATAGATAGATAGATAGATAGATAGATAGATAGATAGATAGATAGATAGATAGATAGATAGATGATAGACAGAGACAGACAGACAGATAGATGATACACAGACTTATAAATAATATACAGACAGCTAAGTGATATACAAATAGACAGAGAAAGATGATTTACAGATAGATGATAGAAGATATACAGACACAGATGGATAGATAGATGAATGGATGAATGTGTGGATAGATGGATAGATATATACATAGATACATAGATATTGAGGTAGATAGATAATAGGTTAATAGACAGAAGATACATAATTTATTAAGTATTGAATATATATGCCAGGCATTGTACTAAGCTTCTGGGAATACAAGTAACAACAGAAGCAAAAAGACAGTTGTCATCCTCAAGGAATTTCCATTCTAATGGGGAAGCTGATCCATAAAAGGGAGCTGGAAAATGGGAAGGAGGGAAAGGGAAAATACCTACTCAGGGTCAATGTAGGAAAGTCCAAAGACTCAGGAGAGAAGTGAGCATGGGTAGCCTGGGCTTCTCATGAAATCAGTTTCCAGGCAAGAATTCACCAATCAGAGCAGAGGTCAAATGTGTCTCAGGGATGGAAGCATCTCCAAAGGCTGTTGACCCAGAGGTAAAAAAAAAAAAAGCTGGAGATTGGGGAGTAGAGCCAGGAGAGGAGTGAGCATGACAGGCCTGGGCCATAGCTGAAATAGGCTCCAGACAGGATCTCACCAAACAGAGGAGGAGCTGAAGGGGTGAGGGCATCTTCAGGATGAGAAGGTTGAGTAGCAGAGTCATAAAACAGTTATAACCCACTTCTAATCAACTGAGCAATAAGCCAGTAAGTACCATTCCTTCTTCTTGTTGCACCTTTCTCATCCTCATTCAATCACAGTCAGTTCAAAACTCCCAGCATCAACTAGTGAAGCCCCACACAGATTCTAGGACCAGACCAATACCAACTTCTTTCCGCCATGCCTCTGGGGTACATTCCCGTAGGGCTCAGCTGGCTTCCTTACTTTGGCCTGTGCTGCCCTTATGATGATTCCAAGATACCTCTGTTGCTCAGGATTCTTTCAAAGTTGTCCCAACTCCCTTGGCTCCTAGCTTTACCCAAGACCTTGTCTTCACTTTCCCAGCATGCTCTGCTTCCACTGATGGTGTCGCAGATCCCAGTATCTGTGATGTCTGGCGGCACATTCTTGAAGCTCCTTAATTGATCTCTCTGCCTTAAGGTTTTCTTTAGTTCAATTCATCCTCTACTCAGCTGCCAAAGTAATTTTCCTAGAGTCTGAACATTCGCCCCTCCAACACCACGCCCTCCACATTCAGTCAATTCCAGTGATTCCCTATGATCTCCAGGATCAAACATAAAAGCCTTTCACAACCTGGCCCCTTCCTACATTTCCAGTCTTTTTTTTTTTAATATCTGATGTCTCTCCACACACTCTATGGTCTAGTCACATTGGCCTCTGTGCTCTTAAATAGGCTTTCATTCTCCCTTCTCCATGACTTTGGACACTAGGAGTTGCCTACCCAATGAAATCACAGGTTCAAAAAATAAAATAGTGATAACTTCCACTAAAGCCCTCTTCCAATCCTTTATCATCACAAGAAAGTGACCCTGGGTTCTTGAAAGCTGTACAAGAAAAGTATGAGCTCTGGCAGGTCCTACTAAGTTAGGAAACCTCCAAATGAGGACCCAGGCAAGGTAACCCTTCTTATCCCCAAAAGACTGACCACCTGAGGGAGCATTTTGTTTGACAGCTCCAAAATAATGTCCACCAAAGCATGGAGAGGTTGCAATCAAAGCCATTGAAGGGACCACCCACACCAATGAAATCCTAGAGATCTTGATGTATTGTCATGCTGAACCCTTCCTCAGGACTCTATAATCTGATGTGGAATTGAAAGCTTTCAGCCAGCCCAGGTTGCATTTGCAGCCAGAGGGTTATGGGGAAATGAAAGAAAAGGTACTTTAATCTATTCAATGAGCAAAACTGGTGTTTCTGCATCCCTGGCCCCTAATACCATGACAGGGAAAAACCACTTATCCCATTTCATAGTGCTCTTTACTTTGGTGAACCTGTGAGATCCAGAGGGAAGGTCTAATTCAGAGCACATGCTCAACATCTAGGCTGTAGTGCCTTATCAAGTGTCCGGACTAAGAGTCAGAAGATCCCACTCTTAGGCCCATAGACCCTTCCAGAGTTCTATTCTACAAGACAATTTGTATCTCTAGGTCGCAGATCCCTCCTCTACAAAATTAAGAGGCTGGTTAAATGATATCTCTGGCTCCTTTTAGTTCTATGGTTTATGAATCATTTAGTCTAGAGAAGGGAACCTGTACAAAATGAAGGCACTGGGCTTGATTAGGGGTCCTTAACCTGGAGTCTATAGATTTTTTCTGAAATATTTTGATAACTATTTCAATATAATTGGTTACCTTTGCAATATTAAACACTTAATTTTATGCATTTAAAATATTATTGAGAGAAGGGATCCATAGGCTTCAGGAGATTGCCAAAGGGGGTCATTGTTAGGAAAGGTTAAGAACCCTTGGAAGAGATTCAATCCCTAAAGCCCATTCTAGATTTGACATCCCACAATTGTATGATTCTATGATATCAACCTTTCAGTCTCTTGATTAAAAATACCCACAGAGACATTGCCAATACCCTGTGTGGCACCTGAGATTTTTAAAGGACAGGAAATGTGGTTCAGTTGTCTTCACAATTGTTATCTTCTGTTATTCATCCAATTTTGAAAACACCCTCTAAAATATTGCTTCCGCTCCTTCGTTCCCATGTAAATCATTCCAAGGACTTGGGGGAAGGAGGGAGAAAGTGAGATGTTTCTGTTGTTCCCAGTGTTTTTCCCCGGTTTCCAATTTAGCTCTTCTTTTCCCAAACAAGAGGAAGTCGTTCCTGCCGGACCCAACAACTGCCCCCAATTGAATGTGTTTTTTTCCTGTATGTCCTTCACACTCTTTCAGTCACTTTCAGCTCTACAAGCATGATTCCACTTCCACTGTACCAATATGGCAGTTCACTGAGATTATGCTCATACAAGCAATCAGTGAAATTTCCTGACCCTGAGACTACTAGATGGGCAATAATGGAAACAGGTAAATTGAAAAGACAGTTATGAGGCAGTAATACTGAAAAGAACATTGAATCTGCCGGCAGAGGAGGAAGGATCATAGACTATACCTGATGACCTGGGACTTGCTGGGCCTCTGTTTACTCATCTATAAAATAAGGGACTCCAATTAGACTACCTCTGGGGTCCCTCCCAGCTCTAGAGCTATAATCCTATCCTCCTAAGAAGAGCCCCCTAAAACCTGCCAGTCTCCAAATAACCTACTGTAATCATCAATACAGATCTGAACCACCTCCCCATTAGTTACAGAGAGGCAACTTCTGTCTCAATGTCAGGAAGAACTCACTAAAGATAGATACTTAATACTTTTGGAAACAATTTAATTTCTTCAATTAATATATTGAAAAAATTCTTTCCCCTCCCTTTGATCACCACTTCCATTGATTTAAAAAAAAAACACTACAAATAGGCATACTCCAGCAAAACAAATTCCCATATTGCCTACTATATATATGTATATTATGTATGTATATACACATATACATGAACACAATACACACATACATATATCCATATTTTCACATACCTATACATACATATATGATCTATATATATGCCTATATATACACATACACATATGCACACCTACATATATATTCATGTGTATGTATGTATTATGTATTATATGTGTGTACATATCTATGTATGTATGTTTGTATATGTGTGTATACACATGTAAGTGTGAGTATGTGTATATGTGTGTGTATGTATACCCTGAGTCTAGCACCTTTCTGTGAGGAAGTGGGTATTGCATCATTGGTCCTCTGGAATTGTGGAACACAAATGCTTTGACTCCTAAACCATTTATTTTCCACTATTCATTTGCACGTCTGTTTTTTTTAACTGAATTAAGAAATATTCAGGATACTTCAACACCCTCTCATTTAACCCTCTTATCTCCAGCATCCCCACACTAAAGCCAGGTATAGACAGCACAGACCAGGATCCAAGGGCAAAGTTAGTCATCAGGTGGGCCGAGGGAAGGATCTAGGCGATAGTTAACAGACAGACTGGCACACAAATCTCTTTAGCTTCCTTCCAATACACAGTGTAGACAAGAAATATGGAGGGGGAAAGTCTCTGAGGCCAAAATAGCACAGACATGCCCAGTTGGGAATGCCCTCCTCCCCATCACCTATCTAATGCTTCAAGACAGGTTGAGATAAGTCCCTTCTCCCCTGGACAGCTTTCTGCAACTCTTCCAGCCCACACTTGTATCTTTTCTGACCTGTGAGAGAACTTAGAGTTAGGACATACAGATTAGCTATTAACTAATTTTCAATTGCTTCATATATTTTAATTTGCCTTTCCCGGCTAAGTTCTGGAGACAATAAGAAGCCATGGGGGTTATTGAGTAGGGTGATTTGGGTGACATGATCAGAACTATACTTTTGCCTTTTTGTAGCCCCACAACTTAGCACATAGTAGGTGTTTAATACATGTTTATTAATTGATTGAATGATTCAATGTTCTATGCCATGCCTTCCCCACATAGAATGTTGGAGATGGAGGAGACCTTAGAAAATGAAAGGTCAGAGCTGGAAGGGCCCGAGAATAAAAAATGTTAAAAAAATAGAACATAGAATGTTAGAGGTAGAAGGGACCTTATAATCAACTTATCCAACCCCCCAAAATAAAGCTTTATTGTTATTTAGTTGTTGTTTCAGTAATGTCTTCCTGACCCCATTTGGGGTTTTCTTGTCAGAGATACTGGAGTGGTTTGCCATTTCCTTTTCCAGCTTATTTTACAGATGAAGAAACTGAGGCAAGCAGGGTTAAATGACTTGTCCACGGTCACACAACTAGTAAGTGTCTGAGGTCAGGGATGAAGTCAGGAAGATGAGGCTTCCTGACAGCCACTGCACCACCTAGCTCTCCCTTTCCCAAAGCTTACTTAGATGCAATGACTTGCTTCTAAGGTTGCCTAGTTTGGTGCCCAGTACAGAACTGGAAATAGAGTAGGTTTTTCAATAAACACTTGTGGGTTGACTAAACCTTTGAAACTATTTCTACAGAAAGAGGTAAAATTGTCCTGCAGTCTCCAAACACAACAAGGGTCATAAATATGGGGATTAGCGGTGAACCTGCCAAGGTAAATTTCTTCTCCGATGATGTCCACAATCGGACCCTTGTTCTCCTTCCAGCCTGCCAAACAAACAACAAAAAAGCATCCTCCTTAAGTACCAAAATTTCATTTAGTACACTCAAAGCACTAGAGTCATTCATCAGAGGGAAAAAAACACACCCGGGAATTGCTGAGTCCTTAATGATCCCTTACATGTGTTGAGAATTTTCTGTTTTCCAAAGCATTCCCACATTGACTATTCAAGTAGATTCTCAAGAAGGCCCCATGAAGTAGCTAATGTAGATATTTTAATCCCATTCAATAACCGAAGAAATTGAGATCCATAGAACTGCACCATGTGAGAGCCAGAATGGGCTATGATGGCCATTTTGTCCAATCTCTTTATTTTACATGAAACTGAGGCCCAGGCAAGGGAAAGTAGACTGACTTGGACCACATAGTTGGCAGGGCCAGGATTCAAACTCGAGTTTCTTGGCCTGTTAGTCCAGAATTCTAAGACACACTGTCTCCTGTCCTTCTTAAGTTGGTCTTTCCATCCTAATTGCCAACCGGGGCCATCTCCAGTCATCCTGATTTATATCTGGCCGTTGGTCACAGATGGCCCTGGAGGAGACAGTGAGGTTGGTGACTTTACACGGCCCTGCCTCACTTAAATCCAATTCACTGGCAAGTCATGGCATCATCTTCCTGCTGCCATGTTCCTCTTGGAGGATGAAGGACAAGACGACAACAACCGACCAGTTGTGACTCAGAATCTCTTCTTGTTCCATGTTTAGATTTGAGAGTTGGAAGGAACCTCTACACCCATGTAGTTCAGTCCTTTGGGATTAGACAGGAGTCTAATAATCTCTTCTCCAGATGAAAGCCCTTTACATGCTCTGGTGCCCTCAGAAGGGAAAGCCCTCGCAGATACTCATCCAATGCCCATTGGTGTTGCAAGGGAGAGCACAACAGAGGCCTGGGAGGGGGCACGGGAACACTGGCAGGCAGGGGACGGAGGAGGAGAGGAAGATGCCAGATGCAGACTCCTCTGATTTTACCATGATGACCCAGGACCAGATGAATTCATTGGCCAAAAGACAAATTTGAAATTATGCTGATTTCACACATATAATCAATATCATATCACTTGCCTTCTCGTGGGGTGAGAAAGAGGGAGAGAATTTGGAACTTGAATTTTGCTTTAAACAAGTGTTGAAAAAAATGTCCATGTAATTGGGAAATATTTAATGACATGAAAATGTATTTTAAGAAAAAGAAAAAGAAATGATTAGGCTGCATTTTGCTTACTGCTGAGTATAGCAGCCACAGCCTCAGACAAGATAAGGGAGGTTTCTAATTTGGGGTGTAACCTGGTCCTTTCTGAGCCAACTTTGCCCCTGCTCTACTGGGCAGAGGTAAGAACTAACAGAGCCTCTGAGATAAAAGTTTCTTGTGGATTAGAATAGCACATAATTTACTCTGAGCCCAAGTCTCTCCAGGCAGCTCCACTCTGCATTCTTGCCAGGCACAAATTCCTCCCACCCATGGACCTCCCTGAGAGGGAATGAGCTGAGGATTTCAGAGATTGTCCGAGAAGGCACCAGGACTATTCTTGGAGGTCTTCCCCCCATGCCCACCCCCACTCTACCTCTAACATAGCATTGACATTACGCATTTACACCAATTACTTACCACTGATAAATGTGAGTGACTGGGGAAAAGCCATTAGGGTCCAGATTGTAACAAACCCACCAGTTTGGCAGGGTAGTGTAACGGAATGAGCATGGATCCAGGAGGCTTAGAGCCAGACAACAGGTGAGCAATCAGGGGCAGAATTTGAGGAGTGGTAGATGGCATGGCAGCACAGCCAGGAGGTACAATGGATAGAGCACTAGACCTGGAGTCAGGAAGGCTCATCTTCCTGAGTTCAAATACGGCCTCAGACACTTACTACCTGTGTGACCCTGAGCAAGTCACATAGCCCTGTTTGTCTCAGTTTCCTCATCTGCAAAATGAGCTGGAGAAGGAAATGGCAGACCACTGCAGTATCTCTGCCAAGAAATACCCAAATAGAAACATGGAGAGTTGGATATAATTGAACAATAATTCCTAAGGGTTTCTATGACTTCTCCCTTTTGCCCCAAGCCCTACTGGAGGCAGGTTCCATAATGATCTCAGCTCAGCAGATTAAGGAGCATACTGCTACAGGACACTAACCTTGTCTCAGGCAGAGGAGTCTGGGGAGACAAATCCTCACCTTGCAGCATTGGTAGCAATCCTGTGCGGCCGGGTGGCTTCACTGGATGCCTTCGAGACTCAGCTCAAATCCACCCTCTGCAGGGGGCCTTTCCTGATGCATCTATCCCCTTCCTCCACATTTCCAGTGCCTTCCCCTCTGAAACAACCTTTCTTCCATTCTGTTTATATCTTGTATGTACCTATCTATTTACAGATAATCTCCCTCATTAGATGTGAGCTCCCTGAGGGTGAGAACATACTACTTTTGCCTTTCTTTATATGTCTAGTTTATAGCAAACAGTAAGCACCCAATAAATGCTTGTTGGTTTGACAATAAGCTGATTTCCCTGGATTTGAAATCAATGTACAAGCACTTCTTCCTATGTCCTGTTCAGTCCTTAGCTCCAAATGTTCACATGGGTTCTTTGTGCCTGAACTGTGGTGCAACATTCTGAGCTTATACTGCTCTGATCAGTCACAGTCCAACACATTGCAGCTTGACTCTAACATAATGATATCATTTTGGTCCTTTTCAAGCATGGAGGGCAACAACCAATCAACCAGTCCTCAGAAGAGGGGGGTAGGTAATAAGCATATATATAGCACCTACTGTATGCCTAGAACTATGCTAAGTATATTAAGAATATTATCTCATTTGATCCCCCACAACCCTGCAAAAGAAGTGTTATTACCATCCCTAATTTACAAATGAGAAAACCAAGACAGACAGTGGTTAAGGAACCTGTCCAGGGGTCACATAGAGAGTAAATTTCTGAAACTGGATTTGAATTCCAATCTTCTTGACCCCAGGGTCAGCAATCTATCTGCTGTGATGGCTCACATTTGGTTACCCCATCCAGTGAGTTTGGGCTTTAATATTTCGATTTTTTGGATCGATATTTGGACCTAGAAGGGAAAGGAATAAGCATTTATGTAGCGCCTACTAAATGCCTTGTACTGTGGTACCAAGTGCTTTACAAATATTATATTTTTTAATTCTAACAATAACCCTGTGAGGAAGGTACCCATTTTACAGTTGAGGAAACTGAGATGAATAGAAGCCAGGTGACTTGCCCAGGGTCACAATGCTAGTAAGTGGCTGTGGCTGAATTTGAACTCAGGTCTTCCAAACTTCAGTCCCAAGGCTCTATCCAAGGCTACCTAGAAGGGTGCTTTGCTTCAGGCCTATTCACAGGCCTATGTGAACCCGGGGCAAACTATTTAACCTCCATCTGCCTCAGTTTCCTCATTCCCTATCCCATCTTCCACACAACTGCCAAATCAATATTCTTACAGCACAATTCTGATCACATCAGTCCTTTGCTCAAGAAACTTCGCTGACTCCCTCTGGATTCCAGTATAAAATTCCAGTTCCTCTCTGGTATGTAAAGCCTTCACAGTCTGACTACAACTCCCTTTCCAGGTCAGGAGCTGACTCTGACTCCCCTTCTCATGCTCTGTTCCAGTCAAATTGGCCTAGATGTTCCCTGTCCATGACATTCCATTCTTATCTCTAGGATTTTGTGTGGGGTATCCCTCACACCCGAAATGTTCTCCCTCCTCACTTCCAGCCCCTAGATACTGTAAGTCATACAGAAAATAGCTCTCTGTAATACCCATCCAGAGTACCAGACCAAGCACAGCAGAGGAATAAATATCTTCCTAGAAAACAGGAATTCACAACATTTAGAGCAAGAAAGAACGTCAGAGAACACCAAACCCAACTCCTTCATTTTACAGATGGGGAAACTGAGGCTCAGAGTAGAGACTTAATATGAGATGTCTTAGAACATTAGCATTGAAAGGTCGTTCAGATCAAACAAACCCCTTCATTTTTATAGATGTAGAAACTGCCTCCCAGAGAGGGGAATCGAGGTATCTAACAGTGGCAAAAGTTTGGCCGAAAGAACTTGGGTGTCCTGAGGCCCAGTCCAGCGTTCTTTTATGTACAGCACAGCTATTAACCTAAACTACTAAAGAAATGCTTTATTTTATTCCCTTTGGTCTTAATCTGAGATTAAGATTACGTAATTTGTAACCATTCTGTGATCTGGGGTTTTAGAGAGACACATGCCTGGGGTCTTGAGGTTAAGTGACATGTCCAGGGTCACTAATCTAGGCAAAGGTAGGACTGCAATTCTGCTAAGGCGGCTTTGGTTTTTGGAGGTTTGGGGGTATAATACAAAAAAGGTTTGTATTCACTAAGGCTAAAGTTGACGGTTTCAAATTCAGATCAATTCTATTTGCAGTTTTTCTCTTTATCTCACTGCCAGATTTTTCAGCTGGTCAGCTTAATGTGAGGCTGCTGGGAAGTATAGTAGAGAAAACTCTGGATCCGGAGTTAGGAAGCCCCAAGTTCAAATCCCACCTTAGACACTTACTAGCTCTGCGACCTTGGGCAAGACTCTTGGGCTTTCTCAGCAATTCGTTGTCTGTAGAAGGATGAGAATACTAATAATAGCACTTTCCTCATAGGGTTCTTGTGGGGATTGAAGGAAAAAAAGTCTGTGTAAAGCACTGAAAAATCTTAAAGCACTATGTCAATGTTAGCCCTTATTAGCAACAAAGCTTTTTTTAGGAATTGATTACCTCTTCCTCCATTTAGGTCTTCACTTTTGTCTCTTGAAATCTCTGGGTTTGGGTACGTAGAGCCAGCATCCTGGCTTCACTAGGTCCACCAGCAAACTGCTACCAGTTCACACTGTTGTGATGCCGGCTGAGGAGCACTATTGGCTTCCAAGTAAAAGACAAAGCCACAAAGGCATCCAAAGGACAGCCCTATGGGGCAACCATTTCTTCCAGCACCCACTTCTCCCCATGGATGAATAGTCCTTGATATGACAGCATTGGTCCAACTAATGGTTGCCACTTTATTCTTCTTGCTAGGACAAGGGACCCAGTCAGTCAATCAATCAATAAGCAATTATTAAGCACCTACTATGTTCCAGGCACTGTGCTCTGGGCTGGGGATACCAAAAAGGTTAAAAAAAACACCAGTTCTGCTCTCAAGAAATTCATATTCTAATGGAGGAGATAACACAAGAGTAATCAGGTATGTCAAAGATATCTAGAATAGTTGGAAAGCAATAACCATTCAAGTGGTGCAGTGGTCAGAGTACTGGGCCTAGAGTCAGGGAGACCTGAGTTCAAATCCAATCTCAGACACAGATTAGCTGTGTGACCCTGGGCAAGTCACTTAACCTCTATCTGCTTCAGGTTTCTTCTTTGTAAATTAGGGATAATAATAGCACCTACCTTACAGTATTGTGAGAGTCAGACTAGATAACATTTGTAAAGCACTTAGCACAGTGCCTGGAACTTGATAAATGCTATAGAAATGCTTATCCCTTTCCCCTTAAAAAAAAAAATAGCTTAGATGAAAGGTAATATCTTTTGGGGGGAGGGGCAGCTAGGTGACAGAGTAGACAGTCCCAGGACTGAAGTCAGGAAAACTCATCTTCCTGAATTCAAATCTGGCTTCAGACACTCACTGTCTATGTGTGACCCTGGACAAGTCACTTAACCCTGTTTGTCTCAGTTTCCTCATCTGTAAAATGAGCTGGAGAAGAAAATGGTGAAACACTCCAGCGTTTTTTTTCCAAGAAAACCCCAAATGGGGTCATGAGGAATTGGACATGACCAAAATAATTAAATAATAACAAAAGTTTCTTTTTAGCTAGGTGGCACAGTGAATAGAGAGTTAGAATCAGGAAGACCCAAGTTCAAATCTGGCTTCTGATACTTACTACCTTTGTGACCCTGGGCAAATCACGCAACCTCTACCTCGATTTCCTCAACTATGAAATGAAGATACTGAAGGCACCTACTTTCCAGGGTTGTTCTGAGGATCAGAAATGAGATCATCTTTGTAAATACCATGACACGATGCCTGGTACATAGGGGGCACCAGCCTACTATGCATTGGCATGTTTGTTTCCTTCATTCCCATCAGAAGGAGGGCACTAGGCAGCAGAAAGTAGGATTTAAGATGAGTCCTAAAGGAAACCAGTAGGCAGAAGTGAGGAGGGATGGCATTCCAGGCACGGATGTCAGCAGGGGCAGTGGAGATGGAGCTCATGTACGAGGACTATCTTGTCCCCAGGGACCAGAAGGATGCTTCCCTTAAAATTCAGAGGACAACAGGGGTGGCCCATTCTTAACTCTCCATCAAAAGGAAGTTACAAATGGGATGGAGAAGGCTTGTTACCCGACAGCCTGACCCCACTGTGCCTGGACTTCATTGGATTTCTATCTTTGTGGTTCTTCCAACCCAACACACCATTGGCCTACTCTCTCTTCCGTTTCTCTCAGTATCCCTGCAGATTCATTCAGTTTCTGTCTGGTTTGGGCTCTTTCCTACTTCTGCAGAGGGGGTTATCTACCCAACCCCCATACAGATGCACAGTTATCTCATAACTCCCCTGTTTGACCTCATTGACAAACAAGCCTATACTCAGGCTGGCCACCCAGTCTTACGGAGCAGATGGGGTTGGTACTGGTGCAAGGCCTGGGCAGCACCCCAGGTCCTGGGTGAGACACTTCCTTGTGTCAGCTGCTGATCGGCCAGAGGCTTACAAAATAGGGTTGGTAGGTCAATTAAATCAAGACCTTGTGAAATTGATGAGTTTCATGAGTTCTTAATAATAAATGATAACATATTATATTAGTAATATATAAATAATAATAATATATAACAGGGCCCTTTATTATTTCTAAGCTCTCTCCATAGCCAAATCCCCACAAGACTGGTATAAGAACCTCCCAGAGATGGAAGGTGTTTTTTGAAGGGCTGCGATCTCCATCAGGACACCATTTATACCATTCCTCCTGGGGTCTGCCTGTCATCAGGTTAGATTAATCCCCTGACAAGGTTTGGATGCCCGTGTGGCCCCAAAGAAGACATTAAGCGTGATTTATGGCCTCTGCAACATGTTCCTTTGTGTTTCCAAGCTGCCTTTGGGGAACAATTTCTCACCACCTTGACAACTGGCTCCGGAGAATAGGGAAGAGGGAAGTACAGTGAACAGGAAAATAGGAAAGGGCATGTGGCCTTCCCAGGGCCCCTAGGGTCGGGCCGTGGCAGACAGACTGAGGGGCCCTTACCAGGAAGGCATCTGGCACTTGGTATGGCATGGGAGGGAAAAGCCGGGCGCTTTCTGTGACCTTGTCCTGTCTGAGCAGAGGAGAGAAACTCCTCTCCTTTTAAACTTCCTGTATCCTCTAACCAGCCTGCCTAAGTCTGAATTAGAACCACTTGCAGAGGCATTTTCTGGAAGAGAAAATATAATGCTTAGCTCACCCCATTCCCTCTTGAAACAGAAATCTCTTGCCGGGTTCTTGCTTTACCCTCTCTGAGTCTGGTGCTGGGGATGAGTAGAAATTTGTCACCTTGCTTAGCATCAGATGAAATATTACAGTAGGAGGAAGGGGTCGGGAACCTCCTCCCCAAATAGTTTCAATCAATAAACGGGTCAATCAATAAAAAAATGACCAAGCACATCCCATGTATATGTTCTACCATTTATCAATTGAATAACCTTGGGTACCACTCAGGAGAAAAAGACACGAAAGCAAGTAAAGTTGATTGTCTTTATATGACCCAAAATGGAGAAACTGAGCTATCCAGGGAATGCAGAAACTAAATCCTTTGATTTTATTTTTGTTCAGTTCATCATGTATTCATTCAACAAACTCATATTAAGGAGGTGCTAGGTGCCAATAAACATTTATTAAGCTCCTACTGTGTATCAGTCACCATGATAAGTTCAAAAGATATAATTAATAAAAACAGTTCCAGCCGTGGGGGGAGCTTACAATCTAACGAAGGGAGACAACACACAAAAGAAGGTAGGAAAAACATGGGGAATAAGTCAGACATAGTGCCTGCCCTCATGAGCTTATATTCTAGTTTTTTTTTGTTGTTGTTATTGTGCTTTATCTTGCCAATTTGACTGTGGACTCCTAGAAGGAGAGAACTCTGTCTCACTCACCTTTGGATCTCACACAGTTCTAGGCACAAGGCCCTATACATCATAGTTACTCAGTAATGAATAATAATTCACACTTAAGCAGCACTGTACAAAGTTCTTGCTTCATTTTACTCTCAAGAGACAGACTATTACCCCCATTTTACAAATGAGGACCCTAAGGTTCTGGGAAGAAGACGATTAGCCATGGGCACGTATAGTATAGTGGGCAGAGTGCTGGGCTTTGTCAGAGAAGCCTAGGTTTGAATCCTGCTTCAGACACTGAGGAACCAGGGGATGCTGACAGATCCTTTCACCTCCCTGGGCCCCAAGTTCCTCATCTGTATGTAAAATGAAGAGATCGGATTTACTCTTCGCCCTAAAGACACATGCATGTGTTTTCTGCACACCCACAGATGTGCATATAAAGCCAGAATGTCCAAGGGAAAGGAAAGATTCCATCTCTTTTTCCTGCCAACAATACTTGCCTTTTTTTCTTTTCTCTTTCTCCAGAAAATAGTTGCTGTTCTTGAGTTTAATGGCTCCTGTTACTATGGTGCTAAGTAAATACCTCCATCAAGCCCACTGTACAATTAACTTGGGAGGGGGCAGACAAGGGGGAGAAAAACCAGCCCCAAAATACGACAGCCCAACTTTCAAAGCCAATGCCCCCCACACAGGAGAGCAAACTCAGCTAAAAATGATGGCTCAACATCAAGGCCTTCACTTAGTGCTGGAAAGAAACTCCTCAGCTACTTCTTTCTCATCTTTTGAGAGGAATTCAACCCAGTACACATTTGTGAAGTGCTGACTTTTGCCAGACATTGTGTTAAGTGATGGGAATATAATTCATAAAAAAGAGACAGTCCCTGTCCTCAAGGAGCTTACGATCTAATTACAATCTAATAATGCACAAAAGGAGTTGAGTGGAAGGAACACTAATTGTACCTGGCATGGGGGCATCTTGTTCCATGGAGGTGAAACCAGGCAGGGAAGCACATGCAAAAGCAAGTGATATGAGTTCAGTGTCTTCCCTCTAAAAAGGGCATTGAGAGAAATTTGGTACTCTACCCTCCCATCCAAGGAGAAAAGAGGTTAAGGGAAGCCTGTCGATCAAGACTTGAGTTAGAAAAAATAGTGATAAGAGTAGAAGTGAAGAGCTTACTCTTTTCTCAAGTATATAGGGAACTGAGAGAAATATTTTAAAATAAGAGCCATTCCCCAATTGATAAATTGGTTATGAATAGGAGGTTTTCGGGGAAACAAATCAAAGTTACCTATCAATAGTCACATAAAAAAAAGCTCAAAATCACTACTGATTGATTGTCATTGTTCAGTCATTTTAGTCATGTCTGACTCTTCAAGATCCCATTCGGAGTTTTCTTGGCAGAGATACTGGAATGTTTTGCCATTTCCTTCTTGAACTCATTTTACAGATGAGGAAACTGAGGTAAACAGGTTTAAGTGACTTATCCAGGGTCACAGAGTTATTAAATGTCTGAGGCCAGACTTGAACTCATAAAAATGAGTCTTCCTGACTCCAGGTTAGACACTCTATCTACTGTGTCATCTAGCTGTGCACTATTGATTAGAGAAATGCAAATTAAGACAACTCTAGGGTACCAACTCACACCTATTAGATTGGTTAACATAACAAAAAAGGAAAATGACAAATGCTGGAGAGAATGTGGAAAAATAGGTACAGTAATATACTGTTGACAGAGTTTTAAACCAGTCCAACCATTCTGGAGAATAACTTGGAATTATGCCCAAAGGGCTAAACAACTATGCATGCCCTTTGATCCAGAAATGCCACTAGTAGGATTATATTCCAAAGAGATTAAAGAAAAGGGGAAAATCACTATTTGTATAAATATATTTATAGCAGCTCTTTTTTGTGGTGGCAAAGAATTGGAAACTTAAGGGACACCTGTCACCTGGGGCATGGTTGAACAAACTGTGGTATATGATTGTGATAGAATACTATTGTGTTATAAGAAATAACAAGTAGGATGGTTTCAGAAAAATCTGAGAAGACTTATATGAACTGACACAAAGCAAAATGAGCAGAACCAGGAGAAGATTATACACAGTAGCAGTGATATTGTAAGGTTGACCAACTGTGAAAGATTTAGTTACCCTGATCCAAGACAATCCAAAGGAGCCATGATGAAAAATGCTATCCACTTCCAGAGAGAAAATTTATGTGAGTGCAGATTCAAGTGTACTCTTTTTAACTTTCTTTATTTTTCTTGTTTGTGGGCATTTACTTTTGCAACATGGTTAATATGGAAATATGTTTTGGGGAGACTTTACCTGTTTAATTGATATTACATTGTTTGCCTTCTCAGTGAGTGGGGGAAGAACAAGAGGGAAGAAGGGAATTTGAAACTCAAAACTTTTAAAAAAAATTTTACATGTAATTGGAAAATATTTAATAAAATGAATAAAAACATTTTTAACTTATGAGTTTAACCTGGGGTGGGGGTGGAGGGGTTTGGTTCTTTCCAGGCAGAGCAACAGATACAAAGTGGGGTTAGCAGGAAAACTTCCTAAATGTCCATGGAAAATACCGAGACCGTTAAGGAATGAGGAAAAAAAAAAAACACAAGTGACTTTCAATCTCTCCATACTTTCTACCCCATTATTATATTTTTCATATGTCATTTTCTTCCTTTGGTATATTGAGAAATGTCTTCATTTGGACAGAAATCAATCTGGATCCCTCTAACTAGGTAGCAAGAAAAGTGTGGGTACCTGTAGCTTCCACAGTGTTTGACTCTAAGGAATAGAGAGGGGGTTCTGTGCTCCTTACCTCTGTACTCAGAGATATGTGGCCCCTACCCCTTACCCAGTTACACTTTGTGATTAAATATGGACCCATTGTTAAGATGTCCCTTCATATACCATTCATTCTACAAGGCCTTCATTTCATCAGCTATAGCAAAAAAAAAAAACCCTCTTGACTCACTCATTTTACAGATGAGGAAACTGAGGCCCAGAGAGAAAAAGGACCTTGTCCAAGTAGCAAGTGGCAGAACAGTGATTTACACCCAGGTCTTCTGATGATTGCCCCAGTGTTCTTCACTCACCACCCCATACCTTGTGGGTTCTATTTAATTAGTCAGATCCTTATTGGGCCCCTACCATGTTCTTAGTTCTGTGCTGAGGGTTATGAAACACAGCCAAATGCTTCTGAAAGTGATGACGGTTCAATCTAGAAGCCTGATACAAAATGGTGGCATTCAAGACAAAAGAGAAACAATCACTGTGTGTGATCCATGAGAGAGAGAGACAGAGACAGAGAGAGAGACAGAGAGAGACAGAGAGAGAGAGAGACAGAGAGACAGAGAGAGAGAGAGACAGAGAGACAGAGAGAGAGACAGAGACAGAGAGACAGAGAGAGAGACAGAGAGAGAGAGAGAGAGAGAGAGAGAGAGAGAGAGAGAGACAGAGAGAGAGAGAGAGAGAGAGAGAGAGAGAGAGAGAGAGAGAGAGAGAGAGAGAGAGAGAGAGAGGTTATAGCAAGGTTTCTTTAACTGGAATCTATGGAGAAATTTCACTGTGAATTTGAATGGAGAAAAAAGTTCATCTTTACTTTCCCTAATGTAATCCTAAGAATTTTATTTTATGCATTTAAAAAACATTCTGAGAAAGGGTTTATAAGTTTCCCCAAATAAGCAAAAGATACAAAAAAGGTTAAGAACCCCTTCAATATAATATGGTGAAGAAAGAACCCTGAACATGAAATCAGGGAAC
This sequence comes from Petaurus breviceps papuanus, assembly GCF_028583685.1. Classification (NCBI taxonomy): domain Eukaryota; kingdom Metazoa; phylum Chordata; class Mammalia; order Diprotodontia; family Petauridae; genus Petaurus; species Petaurus breviceps. The sequence goes on from NW_027185771.1 coordinate 11,069,770, forward strand.
CTCGACTCCAATCCTTGCTAAGCCATCAATTTGCTATATGACTCTGAGCAAGTAATTTTCCACATCTGGGACTTGATCTTCTTCTCTGAAAAATTAGGTAGATGGACCATATGGTCCATTGTAGCTCAGATGGTCTAATATTTCACCATGCTAAGGCATAAAAAGCCTTTATTGCACAGCATCATACTACCCTGGGACCATAAATTTTTTTAATAAAAATGGGCTTATGCTGAAGGTGGAGAGATCCGTTGTTAACTAAAAGTAATAAGCCACACTGGCTGAGATGTCAGGGTTAGTTCTAGCCCAGGGAGAGAGAAAGACAGAGAGACAAAGAGAGAAAAACAGAGAGACAGAGACAAAAAGCGTGCCTCAGCCTCCTCATTTGTAAAATAGGATAATGTTTTCACTACCTACCTTACAGTGTACAGATACCACCTTCCAAATAACCTTGTAAAGCAATAGTGTCAAACTCATACCTTGGCCTTCATAGTGACTTCAAAAAGCTATAAATTATCATTTTCCATGAGGTATTGTATTTTTTTTTCAATATTTCCCGATTACAGTTTAATCTGGTTCTTGGTCAGCACTAGAGAGGTTTTAAGGGCCTCTTGTGGCAGGGCTATCTAATTGTGAACCATCAGGGGACAGTGGGAAGAAGTGTTGAGTGATATGAACTCATATGTAAGTTATATGTGAATCCATTTATTATATGATCCCTGGTAAGATACAGAATCTCAGAGCTGTCAGGGGTCCCATAGTCCACCTAGTCAAACACATACTTGAAGAATACACATTTCCAAAAAGGGGGTCCTTGAGAAATCTGACCTCTGTCCATCCCTTCAGAGGGCAGTTCTAGTAGACTTGGATTGCTCTCTGGACTCTGCCCCAAGTCCTAGGAAAATTTCCTACCCTACTTCAAAGTTTCTTTTTCTAATTAGCACCTCAGTTTCCTCATCTGTAAAATGGGGGTTAGCACTACTCCCTCACCAGCTCCCTTCCAGGGTTATAATCCTGTAGAAAGCACATATAAATCTTATAAATAGGGCTACAAAAATCAAAGCTGCTTTTATGATCATAATTAGTCAGGGCCTGACTTTCACATCTCTGCCAAAAGATGGATTTAAGTGGGAGAAAAATACACAAGACGTACGTAAACTGCAGCAATTAGCAATACACGTCTGTCAGCAATCCTGTTGGAAAACACATTAATCTTGTAGAACACAGCCAGTAGACAGGAGCCAAAAGGTTGAAGCTTGGGTGGGGTGACCAGGAGACATTTTTACACAGCAGGTCATAGAAACAGGATATTGATAACATCCTGCAAACTTCCTCCTCAGGCCTGGCATGGAGGGAAAAATTACGACCCTTAGGCACATAATGAGCAGTCAACCATTCACCAATTCGCTTTCTGGGAGCCAGCCTCCCCGAGCCTGGTGGCCAGTGCATTGCTCCTCTCTCCCAATTAAGGAGCTGACTTGAAAGCCAGGGAAACACCTAAGACTACAGCTGTGAGAGGAATCAGTACAAGTGGGATCCCAGGGCAGACGACCTGCAAAATCGGCCAGTGCAACCTGGTGCCAGAGCCAAGTCTTCATTGACTAACATGGAAATTGTCTCCCAGGAAATGCTAAGTTGAACATGCTTCTTTGTTATTTTGGGAAGGGTTTGGCTCCCCACCCATCCCCATTCCCCTATGTCTCCTCCAGCACCAAATTCAGGTATTTATAAAGAATAGTCGGGCATATCACCAAGAAGTTCAGACTTAAAGGTCTGACTCTGGGTCTCAGCTGTACACTTACTAGATTGAGAACTTGGTCAAGTGGGAACTACTTTAAACCTCATATTTCCCATCTGTAAAATGGGATTAATAAATGTATTACTCCCTCATTTGGTTGGTGTGAGAATGAACAAAAGTATAAAGATGATTTCTAAGTTCCTTTCTCAATCTGACATTCTCTGTTCTAAGGCTCCTCTTAGCTCTGACAGTCTATGTTCTAAGGGCTCTCCCAACTCTGACATTCTATGTTCTAAGGCTTTTGAAAGAAATCTTCTTTAAGGGAAAGAACACTTGCTCTGGAGTCAGGGGACCTGGGACCAAATCCTGCTTCTCATGGTTGCTAGTTATGATCTTGGGCCTCAGGTTCTTCATCTGTAAAATTAAAAGGTTGAACTAGATGGTCTCTGAGGCTCCTTCTAGCTCTACATCTGTATTATATTCTATAATATAAGATCCCTTTCAGCATTAACAATCTATATTCTGAGGCCCCGTCTGGCTCTGACATTCTCTATTCTAAAGTTCTTTCCGACTCCTACATTTTATGTTCTAAGTTCCCTTCTACCTTTGATATTATGAGGACATTCTAAATGGAAGAGGTTCAAGCTGGAAGGTTCTAATCCCCTTATTTCAGAGAAGAAATTGGGGTCTAGATTCTCCCTTGATGTCTCTCTTCCTCTCCATTCCCATGTCCACCACCCTTATCCAAGTCCTTATTGCTTCATGCTGCCGTCACTTTTCAAAGTCTCCTAAGACCTCTCTGACTGTGGTGACTGACCTTTAGCTTTTACTTTCTATGTTCTGAGGTTCCTTCCAGCTCTGACAGTCTAATTTCAAGGAACTGGTGCCTGTAATTCTTCCATTTGAGTCTTTATTCCTTTTTATTAAGGTTCTATGCTCTGTTAAAATGTCAGTTAAGAGAGAACACACTAAGCTTTTCTCAGGAATTGCCACCTTTCCTTTCTGAGAACTTTGGGAGATGGGGAAAAGAATATGTGAAGGGGCCTGAAGGAAAGAGTCACAACCAAGGTGGAAAATGGCCACTCCAAAGGGAGGCATTAAAGAGAATCACTTGTTGCCTTCACTGCTTTCCTGCGGGCAGACTGGTCAAGAGGTCTTACCCATAACTAAGTCACGTGGGGAATTGGGAGTTGGAGGTTAATAGTGGCCAGGAAAAAGGGGTGAAGAAGTAATATCCCACAGAGCTATTTTATGTGCTTGGAAAAGTGGGCCCAGAGTCACAAACCCCTTTTAAGTTCTCTGAAAGAAACCCCAGTGGGTCTTTCCCTTTGAGATCTCAAACATGGGGGGGTGGAGAATGTCTCTAATCTAGTCAGGATCTCAGAATGCAAAAAAGTGATCTGGAATCAAGGGGTGCTTCTTGAAAGGGGAAAAGGTTTCAAGTGGCTGAGATATCTCCCAGGGGTGTTATCACTTGGCTAACCACATGACTGAATGATCTGGGCAACCCAAATTCCTCCCTCTTAATTTAGAGTTACTGGCTTTGATCTTTCTCCTTTTGGAGAAGATCTGAGCACGAGAGAGGTCCCTAGTGCCCTAAATTGTGCTGGAAATGAGTTGTGAGGCCTCTCCCCAGGGAAACTGTCAGGGAGATAAGCATGTTCTCTTTCCTTTGGAAGTTAGAAAGTTTGGTTTCCAGCTCTCCTTACTTCATGAGTTGAAGTCTCCCCTATGGAAAAAGCTGGAGTTCAGCTCACTCACTGATATAGAGCAAATCCCTTGTAATATCTGGGCCTCACTTTCCTTACCCGTAAAATGATGGTTAGACTAAACAAGGAATTCTTAGCCTTTTTTGTGTTGTGGATCCCTTTGGCAGTCTAGGGAAGCCTATGGACCCTTTCTCTAAATAATATTTCTAAATGCATAAAATAAAATACGTGGGATTACAAAGAAAACCAAACATTAGGGAAAATAAAGATGTCATTTTTTCCCCTTCCAAATTCATAGATCCCTTGAAATCTATCCACAGCCCTTTTGGGATTTGGTATATCCCAGGTTAAGAACTCTCAAACTAAATAGTCTCCAAAGTGTTCATTAAACATTTCCTAATTAATAATGTTCTTGAGTCTTTCTGCCTTTCTGCCCTGATGTTTGTCCTAAGAGAGACTTCATAGCAAATACTAGAAAGGTTTTGCCAATTCCTTCACTCAGATACCGAATTTACAATAAAAAATAACAAATTAAGAACTAGTCAGACCCTCTAATTCAACAGAGTCCCAGAGATGTTAAATGATTTGCCTAAATTCAAATGGATTCTAAGTGATAGAACCAGAATTTGAACCCTGGTCCTTTGATTCTAAATCCAGTACTCAGGACACAGAGATGCCCTCATTTCTCTGCTAAGACCCCTAACGATTCCATGAAGGACCTAACAGTTATCTCATTGTATCATAAAGTAGGAAAGGATCTTAGAGGTCATCCATTAAATTCAGAGGACAGGAAGTTGGGACTGAATGACCTTCTGGTGCTAAGAACCTCTGATCCTAGAAATAGCACTAGGAGGAAGAATTATGAAATCACAGAATAATTAGAGGTGGAATGGTCCAATCTCTTCATTATTTTTTCATTTAATTTTATCTTTTCAGTTGATGAAAATCTGTTTTCTTTCCATCCCCATGGAGAAAAGAGGAGAGGACAGAAATAACAACAAAGCATTATAGCAAACATACTGCCAAGCAAGACAAATTCCCACATTGCCCATATTCAAAAAGCGGTAAGCTTTTTGTAAGTAAGGAAGCCACTAAAAGGGGGCAGGAGGGTGGGGAAGAAAAATCCAGAGAGTCAGGGGTAGAGCTTGACCTAGAGATGAATGAAGATATAGCTGGCCCAGCTACTTTCCTTAAAGTGGAGGTCAGTCTCAAAGATATTTCAGATGTCTCCTACTCCCTGAGTCCATCACCCCTCTCTCAGAAGATGGGCAGCATCCTTCATCCATTGGTCCTCTGGAATCATGGTCAGCCAGTGTGTTGATCAGAGAACTTAAAGTCTTTCAAAATTACTTGTCTTTGTTGTTTAATCATTTCAGTCATGTTCAAGTCTCTGTAACCCCATTTGGGACTTTATTGGCAAAGATTCTGGGGTGGTTTGCCATTTCCTCCTGCAGCTCATTTTACAAATGAGGGAACTGAGACAACAAAGTTAAGTGACTTACCCAGGGTCACACAGCTATTCAGTGTGAAGCGAGATTTGAGCTCGGGTCTTCCTGACTCCAGGCCTGGTGCTCCATCCACTGTGTGATTTAGCTGCTCTATTGTCACTACAGAATTCTTATTATTTTATAAATTGTTCTCCTGGTTCTGCTCACTTTACTCTGCATCTATTCATAGACATCTCAAGTTTCTCCGCAATTGTCCCTTTCATTTTATATAGCACAATATAACATAATTTGTTTAGCCATTCTCCACTTAATGGTTCCCTTTCCAATTCTTTGCTATAAGTGCTGCCAAAGACATTTTTATACACATGGGTCCTTTTCTTCTTTCTTTTATCTTCTTGGTATTTAGGCCTAGTTGTGGCATTGCTGATTCAAAGGATATGCACAGTTTAGTGACTTTTTAGGCATAGCTTCAAATTTCTTTCCAATGAATTCACAAATCACCCAATAGTGTATTAATGTGCCTATTCTCCCACACCTTCTCCATCATTCGTCATTTTCCTTTTTTGCCATCATATGAATGTAAAGTAGAACCTTGGTATAGCTTTAACTTGCATTTTTCTAATTACTCGTGAGTTTTTGGAGTATTTTCTCCCATATGGCTATTGATAGCTCAAATTTCTTCCTTAGAAAACTGCCTGTTCACATCATTTGATCAAATTTATCTACTGGGGAATAGTTTTCATTCTTATAAATTTAAATAAATAAATTAAAAAATAAATATATTTTGTTTATCTTTTAAATCAGACTTTTATCAGAAAAATTTGAACAAATATTTTCCCCTATTTTCCTTCTTCACTTATAATTTTAACTACACTGATTTTGTTTGTCCAAAAGCTTTTAAACTGAATGTAATCAAAATTGTTTGTTACATCCTCTATTATCCATTCTATACCTTGTTTGGTCTAATACTTCCTTGAGACCTAGCATCTGCTTTTACAATGCCTCACTTCTTATATAATTCACACTGCCACATCCTAGTTCACATCCTCATCTGTCCACATCTGTCTTAAGTCTCCTAGCTTATCCCCCAGGGCATCTAGGGGGCACAAAGTGCATAGAGTACCAAACCTGAAGTCAAGAAGACCTATACTCCTGAGTTCAAATCCAGCCTGACACTCACTAGCTGTTTGACCCTGGGCAAGTCACTTAACCCCATTTGCCTCAGTTTCCTCATCTGTCAAATGAGCTGCATACAGAAGTCACACTCCAGCTTCTTTTTACCATAGGATGAGGCCTCCTAATCATCACTCAGTCTCTAACTCATCCCTTCTGAACTTCAAAACCCAGAGGAGAATAGTGAACTTTCTGGGTGCCTATCTGAATGTGTCTTATGGGACTGGGACACTGAGGTTGGAGAGTTTGGAGAGTGAGGAGGCAGAATAGGTAGAAACCCATTTAGATCTTGTGTGACCCAGAACAAGCCATTTCTCCATTTGGGGTGTCTCAGATTCCATGTTTGTAAAATTCAGAGTTTAGATTAAATGCTTATTATTATCAGATGATTATTAAATGTAAATTAGAAAATGTGATAAAAATCCCAGCTCTACCATTTACTAACTGGATGACTGTTAGACTCTTCATTTAACCACTTGAGGCCTCAATTTCCTTCTCTTCGAAATGAAGCTAGAGATCCTGCTTGTCCCTGGAACATAGAATTAGAAGCAGTGGGGAGACATTGCAAGGAAGAAAAATTTGCCTTCATGTCAGGAAAACCTTCCTAATGTTATGGATGTCCAAAAGTGGAATTGGTCACATTAGCAAGGACAAAAATGTATTCCTTCTAAATAGGCCTCCTGAAGTCAGACACACCTCTTCCTGAGTCCAAATCCAGCCTCAGACACTTACTAACTGTGTAACCCTGGGCAAGTCACTTAACCCTGTTTGTCTCAGTTTCCTCATCTGTAAAATGAGCTAGAAAAGGTAATGGCACACTGCTCTAGTGTCTTTGCCAAGAAAACCCCAAATGGGGTCATGGAGAGTTGGACAAAATTGAGTAACAGCATTAGATGACTTTACTATTATGGGGATTCTTTTCCAGCTATGAGTAACATCAGCCCCTGAGATTTCTCCACACTTAAATTCTGTGATTTTGGAACCTCCCAGGCCCCTTCTATCTCTTACTAGCTGTGAAAATCGGTTTCTTATTTTTTTTTTTACATGATTGGCATCTCTTCACTCCTGTAAATAGTTGGTACCAGGCCTCATGAGTAGGCCTGAGTCATATTCCTGCATGGACAAGATCCCTAGAATCCTCTGACCAGTGATGAACCCAACGTTAAGCCTAACTGGCACCAGCCTAGAGGCATGAAAGGAAAAGAAATGTTCTATGAGTTGACAGGATCAGCAGAGTTTCATTCAAGGGCTAGGAATAGTTACAAGGATTACAGTGAGTAGTTCAACACCAGAGTCTCCAGTTGCCTTGAACAGATTGGAGTGTCAACCTAGAAGACAGGTTATTTATTTGAATTACAATGCCTATAATGCTCTCCCTCACCTCCCACTTCTTAAAGATATTTTCTATATGCCTAAGATTTTTATGACAATTAAAAGCTGGAAAAAATTCCTCTTCAAAAGTTTGTCAACTCAAGTCAAATGATGATTATCATTTATTAAGCACTTGTACTAGAAATACAAACGTAAGTCTGCCCTCAAAGAACTTGTTGTTCGTCCTTCATTTTCAGAGAGGACCAGTGACATCACAGGGAGATGTCTTGACTTGCTCGGGAACTGGATTTAAGTGAGGCAGAACCGTGCAAAGCCATCAGCCTCACTCCCTCCTCCAGAGGCATCGAAGTGCAGAGACAATGTGTGAGAGAACAAGCCAACAAAGTCAGGGTGACTGGCTATGGCCTGGGATGCAGTGGGTGACCTTGGCATTATCAACATCAGACCAAGCTCTGCTGAGCTTCTTTTGAAAGTTACTTTAAGACTGTTGACCCTTTTAAGAAGATAACCAAGGAAGTGGCCTGAAGGCTGTTGTCTTCTAACAGAAATACCCTCTAAATATTTGATACCCTCTGAAAATCTTCATCTCCACATTGACTGACTGTATCAGCAAGCACCCCAGTGTCCCCAGGGTGGCTGCCAACACAGGTTCTTAGATCTGCTTTGTTAAAGGAAAGCAACTCAAAATTGGTTAACAAGCTTACTTTAATCAGTCAAAAATGTATCATTTACCTAGTTCAGGGGAAAGAGGTCAGCACCCCCGAACTTCAGAGTATACAGACAGAATTATCAAGATAGAGAAACAGATCAAGTAGACAGGTTTCCAAACTGTCCAACCATTACATCCATACCAAATCACAGTTACCATCAACATCTGGGTTTTCCAAAGCCAGGGGGCTCTCAACAATGACTTCCCAGAGTCTCATCTGATCAAATCACAGAACACTTCTCAAAGTGAGCCCCCAAGCAAAGCCTCACATCGGGGATTATATAGCCTTCTCCTGGGTCAGAGAATGTAACCACCCTCTCGACCCACTGCCCAATCACACAGCATCAAGGTGTGGGCATTCCTGAAAACCAAGCCTCCTGCCACAGGCTCCATGTGACCACATTCAGCCTATTAGGAGGCAGAGTACATTTTCAAATCAAGAAAGGTTCTCAGAGTTTCTTAAGCCTATCAAAGGGCCTAGGGGCAGGGAATATCTTTAAATTTTTATTTCCATTACACTGACATTCTACATCTCTGCTCAATCCCTTTTGTACAGGGGATTGCCCCCTTCTTTCACAGCTCAGATGCCCTCTCCCAGGTGAGACCTTTCATGAGCACCTCATATTGGTAATGCTTCCTCCTTCTTAAAATTGCTTTGTGTGACTTTATATAGAACTTGTATTTACTCATCTAAGTGACCATTGTTTCTCCTCTCAATCATTCAATCAGCAAGCTTTTATGAAATGACTACTCCATTGCCAGGCTGTGTGGTAGGCACTGGGGATACCATGGCAAGAAGGAAACAATCCTTGCCCTCAACGAGCTTACATTCTCAAAGGGAAGACAATTCATGTTAAGAATGATGGAATTGTAGAATTTCAGAGATTGAAGGGATCTCAGCTTCCATCTTTTCCAACCTGTTCATGGAAGAAACCCCCTATAACATATATCACAAGTGGTTGCTTAGCCTAGACTTGAATAGATGTATAAGGAGGGGGGAACCCATTACCTTAGGAGGCAATCCATTCTAATTTTGTGCAGTTTGATCAATCAACCAATAAACATTTATTAAGTAATCACTATGTTTCAAGCACTGTGCTTAGCTCTGGGATACAAAAAGAAACAACAGGAGCCACCCTCAAATAGTCTAATGGGGGTGGGGGTCAAACATGCAAACAAACATATACAAGCAAGCTATAGACCGGATAAATAGGAAATGATCAACAGGAGGAAGGCACTAGAATTAAAAGGTATTAGGGAAGGCTTCCTGTAGAAGGTAGGATTTTAGTTGGGACTTAAAGAAAGCCAGGGAGGTGAGTAGGGCAGAGATGAGGAGGGAGAGTATTCCAGGATCGGGAGACAGAGATAATGCCCAGAGTAAAGAGATTAAATTTCTTGTTCAAGGAATATCAAGGTGAACAGTGTCACCGGATCAAAAAGTACATGGCAAAGAGTAACACTGAAAAGGTCTTCCATGGATGAGGGGAAGTACAGGGTTAGGGTATGAAGGGCTTTGAATGCCAAATAGAAGATTCTGCATCTTTTCTTGGAGGCATTTAGGGAGTTACTGGAGTTTATTGAGTGTGGAGGTAACGCTATTGGACCTGCACTTTTGGAAAATCACTTTGGTGGCTGGATGGAGGATGGATTGGAATGGAGAGACTTGCCACAGACAGACACACCGGCAGTGATGGCAGTAATCCATGAATGAGGTGAAGAGGACCTGTAAGAGGATGGTAGCAGTCTTAGAGAAGGGAAGGGGGAAAATTCTCAGGAGGTTCAGGTCATTATGAAGTTTTTGTTGTTAGCTTTCCTAACTAGATCAAATTTTCCTTTTCCACTTTCCACCATTGTTTATGGTTCTTCTCTCTGGAACCAAACAGAATAAGTAATCCCTCCTTCACATGACAGTCTTTCAAATGCTTAGATATCTGTCGTATGCTCTCTAAATCTTCTCTTCTCCAGACTAGACAATCCCAGTTACTTCAACTGTTCCTCATATGATATATCATTATCATGATTATTTAAGGACCCCTTCCAACTTTGACACTCCGTGTCCTAAGGACCAAAGGCTCTTCCCTAACTTGGTTGTCTTCCTCTGGACCCTCTTCATCTTCTCAATCTCCTTCTCAGAGGCACCAAAAGAGAATTGATTACTCCAGATAAGATCTGATGCTTGTGGAATATAGCATCATCTTCTTATTCCTGAATTGTATACCTCCCTTTGAAGTCCAAGAGTGCATTGACTTTAGGGTTGCTACATCATGCTGCTAATACAGATTGAACTTTCCACCGACAGGATCATTTCCCTTACATTGGCCCTACAAGGCAAGTAAATTATCAGGCAATGTCCATGTGCCTCCCTGAGGTGGGGCTGCAATGACAGCTCAAAGTGTAGTTTCTGCATTAGCCACCAGGTGACACCCTAGACCCAAACTGCTCCAGAGCCTTGGTCCTCTTCAGTCCTTCTGCCCATATGAGAATAGATTGACCTAAATTCAAATACTCTTAGTGCCTGCCCAAGTTCTATCTCATCTCATTTAGTCTAGGGCGTAGCACATGGAAATTTTTTCTCTTTTTTTGGTCCATATTCCCCATTCCCATTCAGATCGTAACATCCCTCCCAACTCTGTGTGACCCAAAAGGACTACACACTTACCTTGTAGATCAGAGTATATTTTCAGAATGGAATCCAAAGAAAGAAAAAAAAATATGAAATTTCCAAGCCACTACACCCCAGATACTCCTAAAAAGGTCTGAAATTGCAGCTTTCCAGAAGCAGTGGCAACTATTCTTCAAATCTGAGTTGTTAATTAACATCACTTACGCCAAGAGAAGAGTCATACCTGGGGACTGTTTGAAGAGAGGGACTGTCAAGCACCACCCCTAAATATCAAATACCTAAAGCAGAAAAGAGGAACAGTCTTACTGTGTGGATTATTACAGTCTCAAACCTGATTTTCATATTGTTTCCTATCCAACCACTAAGTGAAGCCTGCAATGTGGTGGTCATTTGAGAATCTCTCATATACCTCAGACATCACACTGTACTGTTCATGGGCCTGGAACCCCAAGAATTCATGCTCAGGAATGATGTCCATGCTGTCTGTCTTTGGTGTGTCCACCTTAACTCTCTGATCTTTTTTTCTTCAGGAAGCTAGGTGGCTCAGTAAACAGTACTGAGCCTGGAATCAGAAATTCTTTAGTTAAAATTCAACCTTAGACATTATCTATGTGACCCAAAGCAAGTCACTTAAACTCCGTCTGCCTCAGTTTCCTCAACTAAAAAATAATAAAATAGGGATGATTCTAGTCTAATAAATTGTTGTCTATCCTAATGTAGTCTTAATCTATCCTATATATTCCATTCCATTATATTCTATCCTATTCTGTCCAGTCCTGTCCTTTTCTTTATTCCATCCCATCCCATCCCATTCTACAATATCCTATCCTATTCCTTTATCTTACCCTATCCCATTCCATTCCATCCCATCCCATCCCATCCCATCCCATTCCATTCCATCCCATCCCATCCCATCTCATCCTGTCCTATTCTTGAGGTACCTCCAAGTGCTGATATTCTATGTTCTAAGTCCCTCCCCCACTTTGGAATTCTATATTCTTCTAAGATCTTTTCCCAGCTTGGACGTTCCATGATTCTACAAAAAAGAAAAATGCCCATTTGAGGCCACCATGATAATTGTGAATTTCTAGATTAAACTTAATAAGGTTAGCTCCCCATGCAGCTTTACATTTTTGCTAAGTCTGAGGAAAGCCCCTGTCCCGCACTAATTGGCCCCTACTACACTTGCACAAGTGTGAGTATACACTTTTCCTTGTTCTACCATTGAGTTTGGCAAGGCAGCTTTTTCAGCATTCCTGGGTGAAGGCTAGACTGCCTTAAGGCCAAGTCTCCCTCCTATTTGGTCACTTAGAAGAGAATGTTTGACAAGCTTAGCAAGGACATTTATTTTGGTAATCACTGCATGACATGACTGACATGTTGCCTTTGGGAAATAATTATATACCTCATTAAACATCAGCCTTACATAGCCACCCCCACCCAGACCATCTCCCCTCACACATACACAGAAGGGCTCATACACTTGACATTGTTTTTCAAGTTATTCCTAATTAATCTTTCTGAAATTCCTCTTTCATAATCTCACTCCTTTGTTCAACAAGCTTCCGTGGATTTATAATGTCCAAACTCCCAAGGCTGTCATTCAAGGGCCCCATAGTCTAATTCTAATCAACATCTACAGCCTTGCTTTACATCATTCCCCTCACAAATGCCACGCTCCCGCCACATAAGTCTAAGTCCTTTTGTCCAAATATAACCTGAGAGGAATGACTGACCAGAGGTTCTCTACAATCCGTTCTGGCTCCCCGATTCTATGGTCTGGAGTACTTTCTAGCGCTAAATCAGACAATTTTAATGAGCTCTCCCCACTCTACACTCTTGCTCACATTATTTTCACTGCCTGTAAAGACCACCTCACTCTTCTCTAAATGTCCCAATCCTGCTTGCGTTTCAGGACCCAGCTCAACTTCCAACTCCTTCAGGATGACTCCGACCCATAGTCACATCCTCCTCCTCTAACCTCCTATAAGACTTATTGTGCCTCCTCTCGTTTTGATGTTTGACCGCATGACAGGGTTAATTATCCTTTCAGGTGTGTATAACTTTTCTCTCCCAACTAGAATGTCACATCCTTGAAGGCAAGGATTGTGCCCGACTCCCAAGCCAATACTCTTTTTATTATGCTACAGGGCTGAGCTAGGGATTACTAGCTATGAGATCCTGGGGAAATCCCTTAACCTCTTGGAGCCTCAGTTTCCTCAACTGTAAAATGAGAGGCCTCTGAAATTCCTTCCAACTCTAAATCTATGCTCCTATGACTTTCCCCATTTATCCCCAATCTGGGAGTCATGGTGGTTTCTCATCATTTAGCACAGATTTTCAAAGGCATCTTGATATAAGCACATCTGTAACATCTCTTAAATACATTCCCTTCTCCTCAGTGGCATTGCCATCATCTTGGTGCAGCCCCTCACCTCCTCATGCCTAGACCATCGCAATAACCTGCTGGTGGATCCCTTCTGATTCAAGTTTCTCCCTACTCTAGTCCATCCTTCATTGGGTTGTTAAATAGATCTTCCTAAGGCACAAATCTGATCATGCCCTCCCCTGCTTCCACTCAATAAATTCCATTGGTCCCCGATTGCTTCCAGGATCAAAGAAAAAATGCACCAGTGTTTAAGGCTATTCACAACCTCCACCTCCGTGACTACCCATCTACTTTTCCGGTCTTCTTAAACCTTACACTACCAACACATATACTTTCTGATGCAGGGACTCCATTATTTGAATGTTCCTCACACAAGACACTCTATTTCCCAACACCAGGCCTTGGATTCTCTCCCTCCTCATCTCTGCCTCCTGGCCTCCCTGGTTTCCTTCAAGCCCCAGCTAAAATCCCACCTTCTACAAGGGGTCTTTCCCCACTTCCTTAAAGCTAATGGCTTCCCTCTGCTGATTATCTCTTATTCCTGTTCTGCCACTAACTGTATATAACCTACAGCTAAGTTTCTTTCCTCATCTCTGCTTCAGTTTCCTTCATCACAGAAGAAAACATAGAAGGTGATCTTTATACAAATAAGGATCATACAAGGTAGGATGGAGTTGTAGAAAAGGAGAATCAGGAAAAGTCCTATGAGAAATTTAGGGTAGAATTCATTTTCATCTAGAACAGGGATCAGGAAACCATGGCCCATGGACTAAATCTTAGCCCTCTGCCTGTTTTGTTTTGTTTTGGGTTTTTTTTTTTTTTGCTTTTTGGAGTTGGGAAGGCAGGGCAATTGGGGTTAAGTCACTTGCCCAACGTCACATGACTAGAAAGTGTTGTGTCTGAGGCTGGATTTGAACTCAGGTCCTCCTGACTCCAGGGCTGGTGCTCTATTCACTGCACTACCTAGCTTCCCCCTTCTGCCTGTTTTTATATGATCTGTGAGCTAAGAATGGTTTTTACATCTTAAAATAATTTTTAAAATAAAATTTAAATACTAAAACTTTGAGCGGCTAGGTGGCACAGTGAATAGAGCACCAGCCCTGGAGTCAGGAGGACCTGAGTCCAAATCTGGCCTCAGACACTTAACACAAAAACTAGCCATGTGACCTTGGGCAAGTCACTTATCCCCAATTGCCCTCCCCCCAAAAAGCAAAAATACTAAAAATTTAAAAATATGATTACTTTATGAGCCATACAAAAATAGTCAATGGGCTGTAGTTGAAAAAGCTGAACGAAAAATACTTGAGGTTTGGTCACTAATGGTCCTATAGATGGCAGCTTCTAGAGTTGGCCAATGGGGCAACTAGATGGCACAGTGGAGAGAGTGCTAGCCCTGGAGATAGGAGGACATCTGAGTTCAAATCCAACTTCAGACACTTATTAACTGTGTGACCCTGGGCAAGTCACTACACCTTGTTTGACTCAGTTTCCTCATCTGTCAAATGAGCTGGAGAGGGAAGTGGTAAACCAATTCAGTGTCTCTGCCAAGAAAACCTCAATTGGGAACATGAAGAATCAGACACTACTAATCTACAAAACAACAAAAAAGTTGGCCCATAGGCTGTAGTTTGCTGATACCTGCATTGTATATATTAGAGAGCTAAAAAGGAATTCTGACAACTTCTAGTCTCATCTCCTCATTTTACAGATGGGGAAACTGAGGCCCAAATATCAAATGTTTTGTCCAAAATCACTCAAGTAGTAAGCAAGTCAAGATTTGAACCCAGGTCTTCTTGCTGTTGAGTCAAGGCTGTTTACTTTATATCATATTGTCTCCCTGGTTCTGTATTTTCTTGTTTTTTCCCTAAGCTGAGTCACAACTCTTTCCATTTAACAAATAAGAAAAATAATCTTAATGGATCATTAGGCTACTAA
This sequence comes from Petaurus breviceps papuanus, assembly GCF_028583685.1. Taxonomy (NCBI): domain Eukaryota; kingdom Metazoa; phylum Chordata; class Mammalia; order Diprotodontia; family Petauridae; genus Petaurus; species Petaurus breviceps. The sequence continues at coordinate 11,084,823 of NW_027185771.1, forward strand.
CCATCTGGGTATTTCAGGCTCTTTCTGTATTCTACAAGGATCTCATTTAGGATGGCACTTCAAGCAGAGAGTTCATCTAGAACATCCTTTCATTTTATAGAAGAAAAAATGGATGACCAAAGAGATAAGTGCCCAATTTAAGTGGCAGAACTAGACCTGAAACTCTGGTCTTCTGATTTCTAGTCCAGGGGATTTCCCCCACCAGTTACAACTTCTCAATGGAAACTGTTATTTGGAGTAAGCTCAAGCAGCTAAGATCATGCAGGAAGCTGGAACTCTAGGACCATAAGTGACCAACCCCAAGCATTTTTTCATTCAGCTTTATCAACATCTTAAGACTTAGTCACTTATCAAGGGCTTATCTGTATTTATTCCTATGTGATGGGCCAGGAAGTTAGGCTGAGAGTTTCACAAGGACCAGCTCTCTTAGGAGAGTTCCCACACTTTCTCGGTCCACTTGGGTACCTTGAGAATGTCTCTGCCTCTGGCTTTAGAGTCGTTTTGGGGGGGGTTTGATTTTTGGTTGTTTTTTTTCCTACCCCATGACCCACAATTAAATTGGAAAAATGCAAAAGTATACAGAGAGATCAACAAATGGGGGCTATTAAGACCTAAATTTCCAACCTTGACTTTGCAAGATCAATTGACTGGATATTTTCCCCTGGGGATTGCTGGCTTTGTGACACCAGGCAAGTCACCTAACCTTTGTTTGCTTCAGTTTTCTCAATTATGAAATGGTAAAAAAAAAAAAATACCTCCCAGTGTTATTATGAGGATCAAATGAGACACATCTGTCTATATTTGGGTATACACATATGTGTATGTATATATGCATCATACATCACATACACACAATAATATATAAACACACGTGTGTGTATATACATATATACACGTGCACACACATAATAGAGGTATAGACAGCTCAACTTTGAGCTGCCTCTTCCCCAAACAACACTGTCATATAGTTTTGGTGGGCTAGGAATATGTCAATGCCCTGTGTATATCTATGTTACCATGAGTTCCCTAGAATGTTGTATTTTGTTTGTTTGTTTGTAACCTTTAAGGAACTTCTTTCTGCACAGCAAAAACACAGAATGATGGAGAAAAGGTATCTAGTTTCATGCTGCTTCTGCAAAACCTGACAGGAATTTGGGGATACTGTAGTCTTCCTGACTCATAAATCAGTAAAGAAAAACAATGCGTAGACCAGGAACATAAATGAGGCGCTGTCCAGAAAGAAGTGAGAACCAGGAGTGGATGCATGTGGACAGTCTTGGACTGGCCAGAAGAACTAAGAGCAGAAAAGTAGACATGTGGTTGGAGAGATGACTGTAGCTCATGACACAGTCCCTGTGCTTCCCCTTCTTCAAAGCCTAGCATACTTTCTTTTTACCTGTCCAAACAAATTTCTTCCCATTTTGCCCTCCAACCAGTGAGAATAAGGGGGGGGGGGGGCGGAAAAGGAGAGTGAGGGAGGGAAAGAGCAAAGGAAGAGTAAGATCTTCTGGCTGTAGGTCTCATGTAGTTTGCTGTACCTTGTTTAATGCTTAATCTATATGGCTCTGCAATTTGATATTGCTGTTAAACTACATGGCTATTATGAATGATTGTGTCCAAGCCCATGAGCGTGTAGTTCAAGGTTGAGGGAGGAGGAGTCAACCGAAAATGAGAAGAAATTTTCCTCATATTGAGGTGGGAGCAAGTCAGTAATAGAAAGTTTTGCATTTTAAAAAAATTTCTGAGTATAACCATACCCACTAGACTGCTTTTGAACCCAGAAAGTTAACAAGAAAACATACCTATAAGCAGAAAGGTATAGGGATTGATATGGTTACATTCAAATATGGGGGTTTGGGGCACTGCTGTTGTCAGTTAGCCTAGTCTGGCATTCCTTGACCACTCCACCCCAACACCATCACAGCCAATCTTCACTCTGCGTGGAGATCTCCATATAATCCATATCAAGCTTTCACAAGAAGATGTGCACAATAAATGCCTAATATACATCTGTAACATCCTATTCATATCATTTCATATCCTATCATAGGTCTATTGAATTGCATGAGTTTGCCCCCTTGGTTTTCTCTTCCATAGTGTGTAAATTAGTCTATGGTCCTTCCCAACTCAAATTTGGAGATGTGATATAATACAATATTATGTGATCCACTGTGATCCAGTACGATACAAAACCTTTATTATGCAACTACTGTGTGCAGAGCACTGTAAGCTTACAATTGAGTAGAAAGACACCTATAAAAATAGTTACAATATATTATTTTATAAGTAATATGAGTTACAAAACAAAATGCTTTTTGAAATAGGGTGGGGGGAGATGTCATCACTATATGGGGCGGAGATGGTTAATCATGGAGGAATTATTGAAGGACGTATCCTAAATTGAACTTTAAAGGATAGGTAGGAATAAAATAGACAGAGATTGAGGCAGGGCAGAGATAGGAGAGAATGGCATTCTGGGACAAGAAATTTCTTGACTCCCAATCCAAGACTAAGCCTATGCCCCTCACTCCTTTGTCAGTGCATGTATTTGAATGTTCATATGTAGAAAATGTCATATGTAAGTCAGGGTTTGGATGTTGTACTAACCTGATTAAGCCAGCAAAATACTAACTGGGTCAATTATTCCAGGATAATAGGACATTTACTCACAATTTGAGTTTGAGCCAAGGTAAGAGTCCACACTTAAAAAAACCAAATCTATTTATTGGTCAAGATACTTGTCTGGAACATGAGAGATCCCTCAACTATCTCTGGCCCCAAGATTCCCAGACACAATATGGGGATAGGATTATGGCATGGCATGGTCTCCTGATGGTAAGTAAGAGTCTCCCAAGGAAGACACTCAGCTGGATGACTGTTGGCAGAAGCAAGGTGATGGTCAGTGCCATAACTTGGTCAGATTTCTTTGTCCTTGATATTCAACTGGAGAAAGAGCTGTCCAAGGCAAGAAGATGCAATCAACTAGTTAGTATGACTGTATAGAGAATGTATAGAGTTTAAGAAAATTTCTTGCATTGTGCCAACAATTCAATTCAATAAGCACTTATTAAACATCTATTACATACTAAATTTGAATATTCAAAGATAAATATATTTATTATTAATTATAAGTATTACATATTTATTACATAATTGCTATATAAAAATAATGATGAATTATAAAAATATATTAAAATAAATATAATCCCCTGAAATCAAGAAGGGGATATAAAATTTACGCAGATCCTCTTCCTCTTCTGACCCCTGACCCCCAGACAAAGCAGAATTTGAAACAGGTAGCCTCAATGGGTCAAAAACAAATTGCAAACCCTTTCCTTTGGGGCAGAAATAAGTGATACCTGTCAGATAACCTAGCATGTGAGAAGAAAGGAAACAATCATTTATTAAGCACCTACTATGTGCTGGGCCTCACTTAATCTTCACAACTATTGAAAGTAGGTGCTATTATGTTCTCTTTTTATAGTTGGGGTAACTGAGGCAGGGGTTAAGTAACTCTTCTTCCCTTCAATGGAAAAGCAAGAAATTTGATATAGGTTACATATGTGCGGTCGTGTAAAACATATTTCCATATTCATCACATTATGAAAGAAAACACAGACCAAAAAAAAAATGAAGCTTTTTTAAAATATGCTTCAATTGGGGCAGCTAGATGGCACAGTGAATAGAGCACTGACCCTGAAGTCAGGGGGACCTGAGTTCAGATCTGACCTCAGACACTTGATACTTACTAGCTATGTGACCTTGGGCAAATCACTTAACTCCAATGGCCTCTCCCCTCCTCCTCAAAAAAATGCTTCAATCTGCATTTAGACTCCATTAGTTCTCCCTCTGGAGATGAATAGCATTTTTTCATCATGAGTCCTTTGGAATTGTATTGCTGAGAAAAGCTGAGTCTTTCACAGTGGATCATCATACAATATTGCTGCTACTGTGTACAATGTTCTCCTGGTTCTGCTCAATTCACTTTGCATTGGTTCATATATGTCTTCCCCGTTTTTGTTTTTCTGAAACTATCCTGCTTATCATTTTTACAATACGATAGTACTCCATCACAATCATATACTATAACTTGTTCAGCCATTTCCCAATTGATGGGCATCCCCTCAATTTCCAATTCTTTACCACGATAAAAAAAAAAGCTACTATAAATATTTTTGTACAAATAGGTCCTCTCCCCTTTTCTTTAATCTCTTTGGATTATAGTCCCACTAGTGACATTTCTGGCTCAAAGGGTAACACGCATAGGTTTTTAGCCCTTTGAGCATTGTTCCAAATTGCTCTCCAGAATTGTTGGGTCCATTCATGACTCCAACAATGCATTAGTAAAAGAGCAGAGCCTTAAAGAAATCAACCTGATTTTAGTCTTAGGAATTGTCCCTCACTGTCCCAATAAAGTCATTTATCCTGTAACCCATAAAAGAACTAGTCACCCTTCTGGCTAAAACTGACAAAGGGAAATGAGAAAACCTAGAATAATGGCACACTTGGGACATCTCCAGTACCCCACACACAGTGATGGCTCCCTTGTGAGGAAATAATATGCCCCAATCAGCCCTACAGAGCCTCCTTTCCTTGCACCAACCCAGACCTTGGGATACCTTTACCCTCCAAACCCCCTAGGAAGTACAGAAACAGAGGCATCTTTTACCCCATACTCTAAATGTCAAATAAAACCCTGGGGGAGGGAAGGAAATGGAAAATAGCTAAAGTCTGTGTGGTTGCAGGAAGAGAGGAAGCCTTGGATTTGGCAAACAACCATTACTCCAAGGATTTCAGGAGCCAGGGCTCTCCAATCGAGTTACGGGTTTTGAGGTGCTTTCCAGGCTTTGGAACTTATAACCCTATTTTCTCATTCTCACAATGAAAGAAAATGTCTTTGGCTGCAGGCCAGTCTTTGAATTGCCACTGACGTGGGTGACAAAGAAAGACAAAGGCAGAGACTGAAAATGAGCAGAGTGAATCATCAGAAGGAAGGAACAGAAAGTCTTCTTATTTCTTTACTTAGCTCCTTATAAAGATATGAGATGAACCTAGCCCAAGCATCAGGCAACAGTGGAATCAATGCTGGATTTGAAATCAGAAGACCTGTATACAAATCCTCACTCTTCTATTTATGATCTGCATGGCAAATCATTTTGGGCAAATCATTTCTCCAGTCTGGGTTTTAGTTATTTAACCTGTAAATTGAAGGGAGTGTACTAAAATGCCTCCAAAATCTTAGGACCCTCTGAAGTCAGAGCTATCCTCAGGAGTACATGAGAATGAAGGTCACTGCTATTTTCTCTGCATAAACATATGGGTTCCTCTGTAGGTCCCCAAGGAAGTGGCCACTGTAAAAAGTGATGAACAATTCCTTCTTCTAAAATAAGGGTTAATTTAAAAAAAAAAAGCAAAAGGGGCAGTTAGGTGGTGCAGTGAATAGAGCACCAGCGCTGGAGTCAGCAGGACCTGAGTTCAAATCCAGACTCAGACATTAACACAAAAACTAGCCATGTGACTTTGAGCAAGTTACTTAACCCTAATTGCCCTCCAAAAAAAGAGGGGGGGGCAAAAATGTAAAAAAAAAACATGTAAAATAAGGGTTAACTTCTTCAGGATTCTGGGATCATACCTGATACCTCCTTATTTCAGAGTTCTCTGAGTATTTAGTGGTACAGGACTGGTGCGGTGTCTAGGGCTCATTTTGGGACAAGAAGAAAAAAAAATAAAGCTTGGAAACTGTGTGACCCTCGGCAAGGCAGACTACCCCTCTGAGGGTAATCTGAGTTTTTATTCCCATCTATTAAACAAGGAGATCAAATTTGACTATTTCTAATACCCTATCTCTTCTTATTCTATGAATTAACATGTCTAAAGCACTTTGTAAACCTTAAAATATTACAGAAATGTACTGTTATTATCATTGTTCTCATTATTATTATTTTCTCATATTCTAAGGTTGCGTCCAGCTCAAAAATTCAGATTGCTTGGCTAGTATTCCTTCATCCAACAAATACTTATTTAATGCTTACTACATGCTAGACATTGTGCTTCATACTAAGGATAGAGACAAAAAAATGAAATACTATCTGACCTCAAGAAGCTTGTATTCTATTAAAGAAAAACAGCATTTTATAAGTTCCAACTATATTCCAATTAGTATACTAAGTGTTGAGGATACAAACATTTAAGTAAAACAGTCACTCCTCTCAAGGAGCTTACTTTCTAATGGGGGAGATTTTATGGACACACATACACACACATGCACACATCTATGTATCTTATGTATATGTGTGTGTTTGTAGGTTTATATATCCTACGTTGCTGTTGTTTGTCCTTTATTTTCAGTGAGTACAAATGAATCATGCTACAGCTGCTCGGAATCACTGGTGAGAGCTGGGACGCCAAAGGTGGATGAGCAGCTCTGAAAAGGACTGTGCAGCCCTCACACCAGAGACACTCATCCTCCCTGAACACCCCATATGCCACATATATAATATGTATGACGGGAGGGAAGGCACCAGCAGGTAGCTGAATCAGCAAGGCATCACACAGATGTCACCTGAGCTGAGCCTTGAAGCAAAACAGGGCAAAGGTAAAGGTGAGGAGGGAGCATATTCTAGGCATGGGGTGGAGATGGCCAATGCCAAGGTATGAAGGAAGGAGATGGAGTGTTATATGTGCAGAACAGCAAATAGTCCAGTACTGAAGAACGGCAAAATGTAAGGAACAGATAATTATTTATGACTGGAAAAATAGAAATGGATCGGGTTATGAAGAGCTTTAAAATCCAAACAGGAGGTGTTATATTTTTTCCTAGAGGCAATAGGGAACCATGGGAGTTTGTTGAGCAGGGGTGGAGTGGAAGAAACATGGTTAGACTTGTCCTTTGGATAATTACTTAAGTGACTATGTGGAGGATGGAGTGGAGTGACATTTGAGCCTGGGAGCTTGATGCAAAAGATTGTAGTTTGTCCTTCATTCTCAAAGAGGACCAGGACATCAGGGAGGTGATACCATGACTTGCAAGTGAATTGGACTTAAGTGAGGCAGGGCTGTGCAAGATCACTAGTCTCACTTTCTCCTCGAGGCCCAGTGGCAAGGTATAGGTCAGGATGATTGGAAATGGCTTCCAATAGTCCTGGTAAAAGCAAGAACTAGGATGATGCCTGAGTGAATGGTAAGTAGAAAGATGTCAGGATATAAAAATGACAAGATTTGGAAATTGATTAAATATGTGAAGTGAATGAAAATGAGATTGTGAAGTTGAAGGACTAGGCAGGTGGCAGTGCCCTCGATAGTAATAGGCAGGGTCATTTGAAGGATGAGTTTGGAAGGAAAGGCCAGTTATGTTTTGGACAAGTTGAGTTTAACATGCCTATGAGACTTTCAGATGGAAATGTCCTGGAGGCAGATTGTGAGTGGGACTGGAATTTAGGAGAAAGTCTGGGGCTAGGTAAGTAGGCTTAGAATCATTAGAATAAGGATAATAATTGACCCAGGAGAGATAATGAGATCAGCAGGTGAGAGAAAGGAAGAGAGAGCTTTAGGGAATACCCACAATTCGGAAGTGTGACTGGGACTGTGAATCAACAAAGGAAACCGAGAAAAGCAATCAGACTGGGGGAGTAGAACCAAGAGACAGTAGAGCCATCAAACTCCAAAGAGACCATATCCAGGAGAGAGTGTGTTCAAATAGTGTCAAAGGGTGTAGAGACATCAAGAAAGATGAGGAGTGAGAAAAAGCCATTGTATTTGGCAGGGTCTTACCGTTGTCATTTTTTGTTTGAAATAGCATTGATATATCCTTCCAAATCTTGCAGAGCACTTTTAAGAATTATCTCATTTTTTTTCTTCAAACAAAGTTGAAGGATAGGTGCTATTATTATCCCTACTTTACAGAAGAGGAAACAGATGTAGGTGGAGGTTAAGAGGCTTGCCCATGGTCACACAGGTAGTAAGTGTCAGAGGCAGGATCATGAACTCAGCACTGTCTACTGCACCACCCAGAGAAGCGATGATTAATAACTTTGAAGAGAACAATTTCAATTGAATGAAAAGGTAGGAAGCCAATTTGCACGTGGTTAAGACAGTGAGAAATGAAATGGTGGCACCCAGTGTATGTGGCTTTTTCAAGACATTGAACTAAGAAAGGGAGAATAACAGAAGATCATAATGGGAATGGAAGGATCTACTGAGGGTTTTTTTAAGAATAGGGGAGACTTAGAAGTAGTTAAAGGTAGCAAGGAAGGAACCAGTAGATGGGGAGAGAATGAAGGTTAGAGAAGAAGAATAAGTAACAGTAAGGTCAATCTGCTGGAGGAGATGGAATTAAGAATGATGCAAATATAGAAGTGATTTTTTTTTAAAGTGGATTCAAAGTAATTTCAGGGAGCATTAGCAATGCATGGCAGATTATGGAGAGCCTTATGCTGGTGACACAAACTGTGATTTGGAAATTTAGTGCATTTTGAAAAGCCTTGATTTCAGATCCTGATGCCTGTGGCCTTTGACAAATCACCTACCTCTTTGAGCCTCAAATTTTGTATAAAAGAAAAACACAAATAACAATACTTTCCCTACATAACTTAACAGGGGTATTGGGAACATCTGGGTTGGTGTATTCTCTACAATTCTGGGTTGGTATGAGTAAGAATGGGGTAACTAGGTGATGCAGTGGATAAAGTACCGGCCCTGGAGACAGGAGGACTCTTCTTGAGTTCAAATCTGGCCTCAGATATTTACTAGCTGTGTGATTCTAAGTAGGTCACTTAACCCAGTTTGCCTCAATTTCCTCATCTGTTAAATGAGTTGGAGAATGAAATGGCTAACACTTCAGTATCTTTGCCAAGAAAACCCCAAATAGGATCACCAAGAGATGGACACATGGAAAAACAAACCTTTCAGATTATTAAGATTGGGCATCTAGGTGGCACAGTGAATAGAGTGTCAGTCTTAGAGTCAGGAAGACCTGAATTCAAATCCAGCCTCAGGTACTTACTAGCTGTGTGACCCTAAGTAAGTCACTTAACTCTATTTTCCTCAGTTTCCTCCTCTGTAAAATAAGCTAGAGAAGGAAATAGCAAAGCACTCTAGTATCTTTACCAAGAAAACCCCAACCAGGGTCACAAAGAGTCAAACTCAACTGAAACCACTGAACAACAACAAGTTATTAAGATTAGAACCTTGACAAGGCTGGAATAAATCCAAGGATAAGGCAACCAGCATCATGAAAGGATGACAAAGAAGAAAATATGAGGATCAGTGGAAGGAAGTGGAGAGGTTTAGCAAGGAGAAAGGAAGACTCAAGGGAGACATGAAAGCTGTCTTCAAATATCTGATGAGCTGTAATGGAGAAAGAGAGGGATTAGATTTGTTTTGCTTGGCTTCCGAAGGGCAGAACTAGAGGATGAGGGAAATGACCCAGAGGCAGATTAAGGCTTCAGAAAAGGGAAAATTTTCTAAAGAATGAAGTTCTCCAAACATACAAAGTGGGATCCTGCAAAAAGGGAGCTGTTTCCCCCAGCCCCATGACAGTTCAATATCAGGATGTTTTTACCTGTGTTCCAGTAGGATTCCCCTACCCCACTTGAATGTAAGTTCCTTGAGGGCAGGAATTATGTTATTTTTAAAATCTTTTAAATTTTTTTGATTATGTTAATTTTTTAATTCCCAGTGCCTGACATAAGACCTTGTAAATAGTAGGTGTTTAATAAATGATTATTGAGTCAAAATATGTCTATTTTTTAAAAATATCTTTTCTTTTTCCAATTATGTGCAAAATTTATTAACATTTGTTTTTTTTTAATTTTGAGTTCCAAATACTCTTCCTCACTCCCTCCCTCACCACTCATTGACAAGGCAATCAATTTGATATAGGTTATACATGTTCATTCATGCAAAACATTTCCATATTAGTCATGTAGTGAGAGAAAACTCTGTTTAACTCTGCAAGACTTTTGGCTTAGGTTTGGTCTAGACTAGATGAGAGAGAAGATACAATGGTAAGGTGGGACTAGGACAGGGTTTGAAGACTGAGGACCTGGGTCCTACTTTGGTCTCAGCCGCTTTCCAATTGTGTGACATAGAAGAAGTTGCCTCCCAGCTCTGGACCTCAGTCTACCAATCTAATATAAAACGAGGAGACTGGTTTAGATGACCAGGTCCTTCATCCAGTTGGCACCATGGGAATCATAGGTAATCCCCAAAACTATCCCTTCTCCCTCTATACTATTTCACTTAGTGAACTCATAGATCCCAAAGCTCCCCATATTTTATCTTTATAGATGATTCTCAGAACTATTTTTCCAGCCCTCACAGATCATTGCTGTTTGTCCTTTATTCTACAAGAGGACCATGACCTCAGGAAGGTGATATGTTGACTTGCAAATGACTTGGATTTAAGTGAAGCAGGGCTGTGCAAAGTCCCCAGCCTCACTCTCTCCTCCAGAGTCATATGGGTCCAGTGGCCAGATATAGATCAGGATGACTGGAATTGGTCCCTTTCCAGCCCTAACCTGACTTCGAGTCTCACATCTTCAGTTACTTATTAGAGAAATCATACTGGATATCCCTTAGACATCTTAAACTCAACACGTCCAAAACTGACTGGATTATTTTTCCTCTAAAATGCTCTCCTCTTCCTAATTTCCCTATTACTGTCAAGGGAGCTACCTTCCTCCCAATCACCATGGCTTGCAGCCTAAGCTCATCCTTGATTCCACAATCTCTCTCACCCCACCATATCCAATCAATTGCCAAATTTCTCTTGCTCCTGCTCTAAATCCTATGATCTCCTTCTTCCAAATCTAAGGTTTCGTGCTTCACATTATCCAAACTCTCTCACCAGCTTCCATGGTAAATGTTCATCATCTGAGAGAAAGCATGTGACTCCTCGTCTCGTTAATTTTTAAAAATAGCCTAATAAGGACTAGAGGTAGGTAGGCAAAGTAAAGTAAAAGATGTTTAAGGACCATAGAGGTTAAATGACTCACTCATGGCCCACTGAACCCAGGTCCTTTTGACTCTAAGTTCAGTGTTAAGTCACATTGGACTTTAGAATCTCAAAAATTAGTTTAAATGGTTCCTAGGTAGCTTGGAAAAAATGACCTTTGTGCCCACACACAAATAAATAAATACAACTAGCTTTCTTAATTTAATTCAATTCAACAAATATTAAACACTTGCAATATTTCCAGCACTTGGATGATTCCTCGTATCATAAACCATTGAAACCTAAAGGTGCTAAGAATTTTGGCATTGTATGACTTTGTCTAAAAGGATTTTCTTAGCTTCCAGTGGGTGTCCAACTTATAACAACACATACTGAGTGATGTAATGAGAGGATCACAGAATGGAGATCACTAAAGGACCTTAGAGAACCTCGTTTTATAGGTGAGGATACTCTGACTTAGAAAGGCAAAATGATTTGTCCAAAGCTAATAAGTAGCCAATCCATTATTAAAAGCCAGGGCCTCTTCCTCCACCTCTAACAAACTGTTCATTATACCATATCCCTGCAACAAAGATGGATAGATAAATAGATAGATAGATAGAAAGATAGATAGATAGATAGATAGATAGATAGATAGATAGATAGATAGATAGATAGATAGATAGATAGATAGACAGACAGACAGACAGACAGATAGATAATTAGATGGGTAGATGAATGGGTGAATAGATGGATGATTTAACGAATAGATAAATGAATTTATTAATAAACAAAAATAGAGATTACAGATGGATAAATAAGTAAATAAATAGATAAAAAGACAAATTATAGACAGAGAAATTAATTGCCTGGTGGATAAATAAATGGATGAATGAATTAACAAAAGAACAGATAGATAAATGGATTATAGATGAATAAACAAGTGAACAAATTAATTAAATGACAGATAAAAATAAATTTCAAAGATAGGTAGATAGATAGATAGAGTATATGGAATGTTCAGCGAGGACTAGTACCTATGGTGTAAGGGCTTACCAAGCCCTTTTTTACCAAGGGCTGCTCATTTGCCTTTGGTGTCTGTCTGTCACCCAATTCTTACCTGTGGCTCCCAGAAGTTGTAACATGCACAGTGACCACACCTTGGTAAAAACCATCTCAGCAGATGGGCTACACTAGGTTGAGAGTAATTGACAAACTCAAACCTGGGAGGATGTCTACCTCAAGCATATGAAGACTTTTCCCAGTGGACCTGGTGGATGAGAACAACTTGTTCAAACAGTCACAAAGGTGCCTGAAGAAGGTGCTGTGGAGTGCTTAGAGCTTGGTTAGACATTGAAGACACCAAGGTCATCCATTGCATCCCAGGTCATTGTCAATAATCTTGACTTTTGTCTTTCCATTGGACTTTGATGACTCTGGAAGAGAGAGTGAAGCTAATGATGTTGTGCACCTCTGTCTCACTTAAAGCCAATTCACTTACAAGTCAAGACATCACACGTCATCCACTATTTTAACACTAAAATTGTGATGTCACTGACCCTCTTTGAAAACAAAGAACCAATAACAATAGATGTGAGAGAGAGAGAGAAAGAGAGATGGATAGATGGATGAATGATATTATTTTGGAACTTGTCTAGGATATGAATGATAGCCATGAACCAAAGAGCTGTCTAAGCCACCTAGTTACCTAGAATTACACACAAAAGTACACATGCACTGCATGAGGGTACACTGTGGTACCTAAATCCAACCAAGGCAATAAGGCACTGTCACTTAATATTGTACTTTCATTAAAAGACCTCAAGGTTAAGGAACTGATGGAGGCTTCCTGAGTATACCAAGGTTGGGGAAGCGACGAGATGGGATCTCAGGAAAAAAAAGCTTATTAGGGCATAAGCTAGGACTGGATGATGATGTTTATATGTAATTGTTATTAAATGACAAGGTGTCTGTAATTGGTGGAGTACTATAAATTGAACTACTGAGCATCATGGATGCCCTGGTGTAATGCCATGCACAGAAGCTTTCCAGAAGAACTGCTACTGTGAACAGCTTTTTAAAAGTTCTGATTACTCAGTATAGTGATCACTCTATTTATTCTATAACGAAAGCAAAACATCCATGGAAAATCAAGGTAGCATAATTCAAAATACAGTATTCACCATATTTCAACTTATCACAGAAAATCACAATATAATATTCACAACATAGTCTCAAAGTAAAATAGTCACTCTTAATTCAATCAGCCACTAATCAGTAGTCTTAAAGTCTTCCACTCTTGGGGCAAAGTCTTGATTAACTCAATCAGTCACTAATAGGTAACAATAGTCAGAGTACAATTAGTCACTTATTCAGTAAAGTTTTACTAAGTATCATACACAAAACCCTCCACCCCTTAGGTCACTAGTAAACTATAATTCCATAATTACTCAGTACCTAAGGAGAGGTCTTTTCTTCATCTTGAATTGGGGTCTGTTCTCAGATTCCCTGGATCCCCTTCCATGGTCCCAGATTCTACCTGGATTCAATGGTAGACAGCTCCCAGTTCCTTCACCAGCCCTCTGGGGAGGTCCTGCTCCACACTGGCATTCACAGGGTCGGGTCCATTTCTGCTCCAAGGAATTCAAGGCTCAACCAAGCCACAAACAAAGTCTTAGCATCCTGGTCATGCTTCAGTCACCTGGGCTCCTGGCTTCTGGCTCCAGCTCCTGGCTCTGAACTCTTGGCTCCTGGCCTCCTGGCTCTGGGCTCTGGGCTCCTGGGCTCCTGTTCAGAAGAGGCTCCACCACCACAAATTTGCAGGACTCAGTTCTCCATTCTTCTGTAGCTGTTCTGCCACCAAATCTCAGTCTCAAGGAAATTCTAACTGTGCCTCTTTGGGGCTTTTCCTATATATACAGTATTACCTACTTCCTTCAGACAATTTCCTGTTACATCAGGAACAAGGGGACAGGAGTTCATACCTTCTGTTCCTCCAATAAGAGGCTTGATCAGTTACTAAGTGTTAAGTACCTGCTACTTTTGCCAACATAAAGGGATCTTCAAATTCAAAATTACATTACCATTACACCTGGCCACACTGATGATTGCTGGGAGGTACAATTCAGGAGATTTCTGCATCAGAAAAGGCAGACTTCTACAATCCCTGACAAAGACAGGCCATAGGGAATAGGGAAGTATTGGAGATGTGGTCTTAAGGACATATCAGTTGCTGACCTTGCAACAAGGTCATCACTGACCAAATCACTCAGTATTTCCTATCCCAAAGCCCTCAGACTGCTTGAAGCCCAGCACAATGAACAAGCTTTCAGGCCATCTACAGAAGGAATACTTTCTATGTGATTTTAAAATTTTGATCTTTTCACTTCTCAGCCCACTCCTACATTTGGGGAGGAATGAAGATCTGAATCCATTATGATATGGGTGTAGGGAACTTCCTGTGAGAAAAATGCCTCAGTTGAGTGATTTTCATTCATTCTTCATTTTTCCGCTTATATGCTTGCAGCTTGTAGGCCCTTCATTCTTCCCATTTAAATTTCATCACTCTCATTATTTCATAGAGGTCTTTTCTGATTTCTTTGAACTCAAGTCTTCCTTACTGGGCAGTTAGATGATACAGTGGATTGAGTGGATGGAGTCAAGAAGGCATGAGTTCACCTCAGACTCTTACTAGCTGTGTGATCCTAGACAAGTCACTTCACCCTGTTTGCCTCCATTTCCTCATCTGTCAAACGAGCTGGAGAAGGAAATGGCAAACCACTTCAGTATCTCTGCCAAGAAAACCCCAAATCGGGTCATAAAAGGTTGGACATGACTGAAACAGACTGAACAACAACAGGTTCCTGACTCCAAAGCTAGTTCTCAATACATTATACCATCCTCTCTAAGACTAGATAATGTTAAAGAATAAAAATGATCCTATATAGAAGTTACTCTGTTCTGATGTCTTCAATTTCCCTTTTTGGACTTCTATCTCTGAAACAAATAGGTTTTTTAACTGCTTCACTGAGAGAATGAAAGCCCATTTCCACTTCAAATGGCCCCTAACTCCAGCTGACAGTCTTCTTGGGCTATTCTACATATTTCCTTTTGGATTCAGCAAAACTGGATAATCCATGAAATAAAAAGCCAACTTTCAGTCTCAGAGATACCCAGGAGTGGCCTGGACTGCGTGCTCTCCCTCTCAATCTGGATTGCATTGGCTGGTTGTCCTGGCAGTCAAGTCTGAGCTCTTAGGACTCTGAATCCATTGCTCTTTCCTCGGTTCCTGGGAATACATACTATACAAGGAAATCCAGATATAATCCCATGAGGAAAATCAACTAGGAACAATATACTTCCAGAATCCCATGACTCTTGCTTTCCTTCCTTTTAATATATCATCAATATATTAATTATATAGAATGTATTATAATGTGGAATAATATATAATTATATAGAATAATATGTTATAATAATATTATATATTACATATTAATATATCATCAATACATTATCAACCTCCCAGTCATGGTATAGAAGGGCCATTAAGTAATATCTAAGCAGTTTGATGGCACAGTAGATAGAGCTCTTGGCCTGGAGTTAGGAAGACATAAGTTCAAATCTGGCCTCAGATACTTACTAATTAGATGACTCTGGGCAAGTCATTTAATCCTGTTTGCCTCATTTTCCTCCTCTGTAAAATGAGCTGGAGAAGGAACTGGCAAACCAGCTCAGTGTCTGCCAAGAAAACTCAAAATGGGGTCATAGAGAGTCAGATACTAATAAAAAATGACTGAGCAACAACGGAGTGATGTCTGCCCATAGGCCGGCCCCTCGAGTGCTTTTATTTTTTGCCTGCAAAGAGTCTCGGAGGGAGAAAGAGGTTGGTGCCCTTGTATAGAGTTATTGGCATTTGCTGCTGCCTTTCCGCTCCCACCACTCTGGCTTCTCCAGTTAACCCCACATAATGGGGTATCAGGGCCCAGTCCAACTCTGAGTTTCTTGACATAAGCAGCAAGGTGTTTACCATTCATCTAAAAAGTGTAAAGTGTTTACAGGCATTTAATGAATGCATTCATTTGTGATCTGAAAAAGGAAAAAGGAAAACAAATGGGGAAAGGATATGAAAGGGCACTGTCTGCCCTTCGCTGTACTTTCCCATGTCTTTTTCTTTTGGCTTTTGGAAGGTCTACTTTGAAATCCCCTTCCCTATACAGCTTGGCCAAAAGTATGGGAAAGGAGACAGTCACAGCTTCGGTTGCTTTTGAGAGAACTAATGAAGCCCAGATTAAGAGTGGGAGCACAAAGTCCAGGCCTCTCCTGGGGGAATCTCTTTGACTGGGGGATTGGTATTTTGGGTTGGATTTTGTGTGTGTGTGGGTTTTTCCAGTTCTGCAAAGTTAAAAAGGAAATGTAAAATGGCCATTGTAATGGGTAAGCTAAAATCATAGAGCATTTGAGTTGGAAGGGACCTTGAAGATTAATTGGTTCGACCACCACCTCTTTCTCTACTTATACCAAGCATATGCTTGGTATTCAAAGATGAGAATGAAGCAATCCCTGCCTTCAAAGAGTTTACGTTCTAATAGGGGAAACCTATACAAATATGTGCAGAATAAACAAAAAATAAATATAAGGTATTTTAGGGAGATTTATGTGAAACAGTAATGGGTTGAGCCCCTAGAATATTGAGTGCAGCAGTCCAAAAGTTACATTCTAGAGCTAGAAAGCCCAAGAATGGAAATTAAACCATCAGCAAGGTAGAGAAATTTCTACATGAGAATTTTTTTTTCTTTAATCTAGACAGGACAGTATAATGGATAGAGAGATGGCTTTGGAGTCAGGAAGATCTGAGTTCAAAGAAATCTGGAAAGGGCTCTGTGAAATGATAAAATATAAAAATGATTTTTAAAAATGAGTGATAAAAGTGAGCCAGAAGAATGAAGAACCTACTAGTTATGAGAATGAAAAAGGAAAAGTGCATAAGAAAGAGGGAACAAATAAAGAATCATCAGAATTGTCATGGAAGTTTTTAGAGGAGGCAGCAAAGGGCAGGGGGGGAAGGAGTAGAAAAGACTGAATATTTGTTGTGATACTTTATTGTTGAACTTAATTTAAATGCAAATGGTTACTAAGCAAATTTAGTTGGTTATATTGATGTTCAATGTTAAGCTATTAATAAAAAATTGGATAAAAGTAAATGTTAAATTGTTATTTAAAATTGAATAATAGTAGTTCACGTTTATATATTCCAATGCTTCAAAACATCTGAGGTCTCATCAGAATGAGTAGTCCCTCTACAGATACAGATTGCAGCTCCTTTGTGCCTTAGTAAATGAAATAATATATGTATAGTGTTTTGCAAACCTCAAAAATACTTTATAATAAAGTTGTTATGAGTAGATGGTTTCATGAGTCTCTGTGGTCAAAAGAAGCCATTACTTGATAGACAACCCTCTGGTGATAAGGTTTACCAAATTTAACTGGACTGGTACTCAGTATGATAGATACATAGTTGGTCATTTGAAGCCTTTCCCATCTGGTAGAATCTGTGCTCAGTAAACGGAACTTTCAAAATGACCTCCATGCTCTGATGAGCCTTTGGAAGAGGGCTTAAGAGAAAATTTATACCAAGCTTTACAAAGCAGTTTAGGGTAAGATAAAGTGATTCTCTATTTACAAATGAAGAAACTGAACCAAGAGAAATGACATTCTGAGTCACATACCTATTAAACAGTTGTTGTTCGTCTTACATTCTCAAAGAGAACAGTGACATCTGGAAGGTGGCAGAGTCATGATTAAAACCCAAACCCAAGTTCAGGGTCATAACAACACCACACTGCCTCTCTGTGGGATTTGCTCCTCTAAGGGATGGCACAAACTGGAAACCCATGATGTGGTTCTGATGCAATTCAGAGTAAGGAAACCTGGTTTCAAATGCTGGCTCTCCCATTTACTACTGGTATGATAGGTAGTATCACACCTCTGATTTCACTAATAATAAATAAAGCACTAAATGAGGAAACTCTCTTTCCCTGATATCTTCTCTATTAATTTAGAGATTAGATTAGGGTACTGAGAGTTTAAGTCATTTGCCTCAAGTCACACAGTCAAAATTTGCCAAAGTTTGAACTCAGGTCTTCACTTCAAAGTCTAGCTTCTCTGCTACCTATGTGATCCTTGGGCAAATCATTTACTATTTCTGGGTCTTGGTTTCCTCATCTGTAAAATGAGGAAATTAGGGGTTAGACTCAATCTCTCATTTCCTTGCCAGATCTAAATCCTATTATCTATTATGTAGGATAACATCCTATTACATAGGATTATCTAAATACCATTATCAATCGTTTTAAGAAGGTTTTACATAAACTCATGGATGATGGATCCAAAAAGCCCTCTTAGGGGATGTTTGTGGTACATTCCAAAATTTTTGTGGTCACCCTCATGGTAGACAGTTACCAGACAGCCATAAAGCATCCCAGCAGACAGAATGAATACTGGCCTAAGTAGACCACTGGCTGACTCCAAATGCTATCTCTAACGTTTTTATGAGGAACAATCCAGTTATTTCTTCTCTAAGTCCACAGAGGGCTAAGATAAAGGTTTCCAAACTAAGGAAGCAAAGATATCAGTTAGATCTAAGGAAGAACTTCTCAACTACTTAAAGCTGGCAAGTGAGCAGAGTAGCGGGTTGTCCCTTTCCAATAAACCTTTTAGAAGAGAAGAGAAAGCTCAAAATCCAAGGCGTTTTTTTGTTTTGCTGG
The DNA here is from genome assembly GCF_028583685.1 of Petaurus breviceps papuanus. Taxonomy (NCBI): domain Eukaryota; kingdom Metazoa; phylum Chordata; class Mammalia; order Diprotodontia; family Petauridae; genus Petaurus; species Petaurus breviceps. The sequence goes on from NW_027185771.1 coordinate 11,103,522, forward strand.
TTTATCTACTAATTTGCCTGCCTTGAGGCAGGGAATGGAATTAGAGTCTGAAGACCCAGCTTTGAATCCTAATTATGATGCTACTTGTGTGACCTTAGGCAAGTCAACTCTCTGATCCTCAATTTTCTCATCTACAAAATGGGACTAAGGATATTTCCACTACCTACCCTACAAAATTGAGAGTAAAGTGCTTTGTAAACCTTACATTGCTATGCAAATTTAAGAGGCATAATGTCCTTGAGTAGAGAGGTAATGGTTCTGTTCTATTCGCCTGTGGGCAAACCACAGCTGGAGATTGTGTTTTTTGAAAGGATAATGAGAAGTGGGAGGTTATTTAGATAAAAGCAACCAGGCTAGTGAAAGGTTTTAAAATCAGGTCTTTAAGGACTAGGGAATGAAGGAACTGGAGGTGTTTAGCCTGAGGAAGAGAAGACAGGGCAGTTGTAAAGACTGCCTTTGTTAAGTGCGAACTATGTGCAGGGTGTTGGGATGAAAGCAAAAGGACAAAATAGATAAAAGCAAAATAGTTCCTGACTTCAAAGAGCTTATATTCTATTTGGTGGAAATAACACGTACACAGAAAAAAAAAAATAAAATATTGCTACAAACTAGATATAAAGTCATTTCCAGGGGCAGGGTAGTGACTCTCTGCCTTGAAGTTTTGGGGAAGTAATTTGATGGAAGAAGGATTAAATTTATTCTATTTGGCCTCAGAAGGCAGAACAAGAAGTAATACGTGAAAGTTGCAAAGAGAAGATGTTAGGCTTATTGTTAAGGACAAATTTCCTAGTATAGCATCAAGGGACACCCCTTCCCACCAAAACAAAACAAAACTCTCAGGGCATATTTCCCCCCCTGTTGATGATTATTCCATATTCAAAGATCTTCATGGCTACATATTCCATAAAACCATAGCTCAAGAGCCGCCATTTATATGTTGACTCTTTATATTAAGCCAGATAATACTATTAATTTGAAGCAAAGGCATTTAATAATAGCTTACAGTAAGAAAAGTAGAGGTCAGCTGGGTGGCACAGTGGATAGAGACCTGGGTCTGGAGTTGGGAAGACTGATCTTTGTGAGTTCAAATATGGTCTCAGACACTTACTAGCTGTCTTACCCTGGGCTAGTCACTTCACCTTGTTTGCCTCAGTTCTTCATCTATAAAATGAGCTGGAGAAAGAAATGGCAAACCATTCCAGTATCTTTGCCAAGAAAACCCCAAATGGGGTATAGAGAGCCAGACACAACAGAAACAAATCAGCCACAACAACAACAAATCATGTATTGTCAGAGACTTCTACAGTAGAAGCATGACAAGGTAGATAACAAAAGAATCTCTATTGGCGTACTTCCCAACCACAAAATGCTTTTACAAGGCTGGTTGTAGCATGATAAACCCTCTAGCACCTTGAGGGGCTGTTATGCTAGGTCTGCAGACCAGCGCAAGGGACAGTCCTATGGCTAGACCAATAGTGATTCGAGTGACAGCTTAATATATGCCCTACATGAGCAGAACTGAGTTATTTTTTTCTGTGAAGTATCTCGGCTGGTTTTACATTCTTGAGTTCGGTTAATGCTCTTCTTGATTAATCACATTCCCGGTTTGACATGAATCTTACCACTTTTTTACTGTAGGAAGAATTTACCAGGGTCTCTCTTCCCCTACCTAAAAGAAAGGCTTGTATTCTGTGATAGAGATCTGGACCTGGATCCAAATGTTATAGAATTTTTTCATTGGAGGTAGTTAAGCATCACTGGCTGAAATCATTTCTTTTCCATTCAGAGCAGGATGCCATAAGTATCAGACCACCAATGACCAGGTGCCCTGAGTGAACTTAGGGAAGCTTCCCCAGCTAGTATCAAAGGTTCTCTAAGATGTCACAAATGATGCACTTGCCTGCTGTTTTACCCAGATTTCAAGGACAAGAATTTTTCCACTCTTGTAGACCTGTGCTTGTCATTGAGACTCCTTCACCATGGCTTTCCAAGCTCACTCTTGAGTGGAAGCATCACACTGAGCTTGTATTTCCATGAACCTTGGCAGTTACATTGGATCTGGGGTGAGGGAAATCAGACCCCCCATCTCAGTTTCTAATGCATCTCACATGGCACATACCCTATGAGCAAAGGACATTTGATGGGTATATCTGTTTCACACCACTGCTCTAATTGACGGGTGTAACCTCCCACCAGGGCATATCAATAGCCCTAAACTACAGACACGTTCTTAAATTCTCACTTCCAGCAGAGTTCTGTACAGATAGTGTGAGTGCCTCAGCCCTTAACAGAGGGCCAGTGAAGTCTTTCTGTAACCACTGCTGACCCAGGTTCTCTCTCCATTTTACAAAGGAGCTAGGTGTACCTTAACCACACTCACCCAGATGGGTCTTCCCAAGATTTCAGTGAAGCTGAGCACTAACAATCCATATTGGTTATAGCTCCTCATCTTACACAATGATTACTTCAGTTATGTCAAACCCATGTCTAACAGTCCCTTAGAACCTGGGTCTTCAAGAGTGGCAAGCAGTCCCTGGGGCATCTCTCTATTGTCCAAAATATATGTTTGGGTAATAGAGGAGCAACCAAGGGAAGCTAGGCAGCACCATAGTGGATGGAGCAATAATCCTAGAGTCAAGAAGATTCATCTTCCCAAGTTCAAGTACAGCCCCAGCTACTTGCTAGCTGTGTGACCCTGGGCAAGTCATCTGTTAACCTCAGTTTTCTCATCTATAAAATAAGCTGGACAAGGCAATGGCAAACCATTCCAATAGCTTTGCCAAGAAAACCCCAAATGTGGTCACAAAGAGTCAGATACAACTGGAAAATGACTGAACGACATAACTTGGAAAGTCCTGGTAAGCACATCATGATTTATAAGTTGTTGTTCAATGAGGTTTGGGACTCATCGGTGGAAAGGGACTGGAAGGCACAAAGAGCTGCTCCAATCACCCTCTCTGCTGTTACAGCTTTGAGTTGAGAGCTGTGAGTTGTGCTGAGCAGAATAATCTTTAGTACTCAGGTCCATGTTAGGTATGCTCAATATTTTAAAAGAGGAAGAGTGGTTTTTTTTTGTCAAGAAAACCATTTTCCTTTATTTTTTTTTACAGAGTTTACAAGGGTGTTAGAAAAGGCAATTTGATTTTTTTTCCCCACTCTTAACCTAAACCAGCCTTGGGAGAAATGTGGAAACCTGCAGAAAAGACATCTGAATATTGAATTCCCTTCTAATTGGGTAATAAGAGGGAGGGGTAGACATGGTTTGTATTTCACTCTGAAGGGAGATAAAAGGCTTATTTCTTACCCCCACCCTTTCTCCTTTTTCAATCTTCATGCCTACAACTCTCCTAATATTTTAGCCTATTTACCAGTGCTGTAAAAAAAAAAAAAATAGCTCCTAATACGACTCTTAGTAGACAGTGCTCAAGCACACACACACACACACAAATGTAGGTGGCTCAATTCCCTAAAAGAAAAAAAAAAAAAGACAAACAGAATCAGCTTTTTACAACCAGACCAGGAAAGAAAGGCAAGTCTGAAACCACATTCTTGGTGTAATAGGCTCATTTCCAAGGCGTGGCAGCAAAGTCGGCCAGAATCCAGCTCTGCCACAGATGCTCTGTAGAAAGTGCCTGGAAACCAACCTGAAGCTCCCCAGCCAGGAGAGCTGGCTACTGCCAAGCCCACTCCCCCCAAAGGCGCCCAAGGCTGCAGAAAGAGGCCAAAGGAGAAAGCAGATCAGAAGCGGGTTTTGTGGCAGCAATCACAGCCCATCTGGGAGAGCCATGCCTCCAGCGGCCGATGGTCCTCTCTCTCAGGCAGGACCCAGCCCTAGTAACCATGCTAATAAAAATAAAAGTGGGCATTTCTATGGCCCTTTATGGCTTGCAGACTACTTTATATGTGCATTATATATTTGATCCTCCCAAAAGCCCTATGAGGTAGGTCATACATGATGAAGAAATTATTATGTCCTAAACTTCATGTGGGAGGTGGAGGATTTGCAAAAAACTGGATCAGCCATTTGGGACTGGAAACAAGAAGACAGCGGTGGAGGAGGGAATATGACCATAGGCATGACCGTTTTTATTTTTATTTTTCAAATTAATGTTCTTTGATTTATTTTTTTTAAGACACCTATCCACCCACAGAACCTTCCCTTACAAAAAATAGTTTAGCAAACTCAACCCACACAGCAGCCATGTAGGTTAGCAAATACCATTACTCTGCACCTCTAGTCACCAACCTGTCTAAGGGAAGAAAAGAAGAGTCTTTATTTCTTTATCTCTTCTCTGGTCTCATAGTCGTTGTGATTGCACAATGCTTGGCTTTAAGTTAGATTTCCATTTATTTAATCGTTGCAGTGTAGTGTGTTTTCCTGGTTCTGTTTAATTCACTTTCTATCTATTCTAACAAGTTTTCCCATGTTTCTCTGAACTTCTCATATATCCTCAGTCGTTTTTTCTTTTATTTTTTCTTATTCCAAACTTAGAAAAAAATAAAACAAATAAGATGCATTTACATATATATTGGAGAACCAAAGGACATTGCATGTAAAACTTTGAAACTGTCTAATGTATAGCTCACCTTTCTTTTTAACTATACAATAAATTCAATATGTGACTTTCAAAGCTTTCCCACTTATCCCTGATTCATTTTGTATTTCTTCTTTCTGTTCCCTCTTTAAGGGAACCCCCTCCCCGTCCATTCCTCTCAATTGAAAAAAAAAAATCTCTTGGAACAAATCTGCAAAGCAAACAAAACAAATTCCTACATTGACCACGTCCAGAAATGTATGTCTTATTCTGCATCGCTCATGACTTCTCAGGAGGTGGATAGCATGCTTCATCATCTTTATATTCCTTGTCTCTTCTTCTTCTTCTTCTTCTTCTTCTTCTTCTTCTTCTTCTTCTTCTTCTT
>NW_027185771.1:11108451-11130355 GCF_028583685.1 Petaurus breviceps papuanus
TTCTTCTTCTTCTTCTTCTTCTTCTTCTTCTTCTTCTTCTTCTTCTTGCTTTTTGGAGGGGCAATTGGGGTTAAGTTACTTGCCCAAGGTCATACAGCTAGTAAATGTTAAGTGTCTGAGTCCATACTTGAACTCAGGTCCTCCTGACTCCAGGACCAGTGCTCTATTCACTACGCCACTTAGCCACCCCACTTCCTTGTTTCTTATGGCACCATTAAGTTTATATGTTACAATTCATAGTCTTTTTTTTAATAGATGAGGAAATTGATGCGCCATCCTTCCAGTCATCCAGATTTATTGTTGTTCAGTCTTTTCAGTCTTGTCTGACTCTACATAGCCCCATATGTGGTTTTCTTAGAGAAGACACTGGAATGGTTTGCCTTTTCCTTCTCCGGTTCATTTTACAGATGAGGAAATTGAGGCAAACAGGGTGAAATGACTTATCCAGAGTCACACAGCAAGTATATTGTTCAGTCTTTTCTGTCTTGTTTGACTCTACATGGCCCCACTTGGCAAAGATACTAGAGGGGTTTGCCCTTTCCTTCTCTAACTCGTTTTACAAATGAGGAAACTGAGGCAAAAGGGTGAAGTGACTTGTCCAGGGTCGCACAGCTAGAATGTGTATGAGTCCAGATTTGAACTCAGGTCTTCCTGACTTCAGGCCAGGCTCTATCCACTGTGCCACTTTAGCTGTCCATTTGCCCATCCAGATTTACAGTCTCAGAATCATCCTTGATTCTTTCATCTCTCCCACAGTTCATATTCATTCAGTCGCAAAGACTTTCATTCTATCTGCAGAGTGTATCCAGTGTCTGTCTCCTGGTCCTTCTAGTGGCCACCCCCATCTACAGTGTTCCAATGGCCTCCTTCTTGGTCTATCCACCATGAGTCTCTCCCTTCCCTAATCCATCCCCTATACAATTGCCAAGTTGTCATTCTTAAAGTACATGTAGAGCTATGTCACTCCTTTCCTCAAGAGGCTCCGGTGGCTCCCTATGGCTTCTGGGATAAAATTCAAACTCCTCTTTGGTTTCTAAAGTTCTTCACTCTCTGATTTGATTCATCTTTCTGGGCTTATTTCATTTGTCTCTACTTCATACACTGTAAGTTCCTTCCAAACGCATCTCTTTGATGTTCCATATATGAAACATTCCCTCCACCAACTCTGGACCTTTGCATAGGCAGGCAGGCAGACAGGTACCTACCATGTACCAGGCACTGTGCTAAGTGTGACGCACAAGCCATCCGCCATGTCTGGAATGCCATCCCTATTACCTCCACCTCACAAAATCCCTAGTTTCTTTGAAAGTTCAACTCAAGTGTTATTTCCTATAGGAGATCTTTCCTCACTCCCCAAATTGCTGGTGCCTCCTCCAGGAAATTGCTTTGTATTTACATTTAATTATCTGTACATCCATATACTGTTTTCCCCTAAAAATGTAAACTCCCTGAGGGCAAAGTTTATTTCACTTTTGGTTTTGCATTTTTATTCCCTAGCGTGTAGCAGGTATTTAATAAATGCTTTGGAAGGAAGGAAGGAAGGAAGGAAGGAAGGAAGGAAAGGTTAAGTGCCTTGCCCAAAATTCAACATTAAGTAGTAGAACTGGGATTTGAACATAGGTCTTCTGACTCCAAGTCCAGGATTCAAAGACCACATGCTTTATGATGGAAACGTGGGCCCAGTCAGGTTCTTCTTTGACAACCAGGTTCTGGATGGCCTCCAAGATTTGACTTCAAGAGGGACTTTCAGCCAGAAGAGCAAACAGGCCCAGCAACAAAGACTCATTTGGGGCACACCAACCCTTCTCCAGTTAGGCTCAGAAGAAAAGCCTCTTAGACTCAGCAGAACTCTAGGGCAAAGCCCAGATTCTCCCTCCTGCTTTAGAAATGCCAAGTTCCTCTGAAAATAGCTCCTGAGACATGCCTGTTTACAGTTGTTGGGATCTGCACTATGTATTGTGGATGGAGATTTCTGTTGGGGGAAGTGACGCCTCTAAAATTAAGCCTCTCACATAGAGACAGGAGCTCTCATATGTCAACAGTCATAGGAAAGTAAATTTTCTTAATAATTTGGCCAGCAAAATATACATACCTTTTGACTCAGAGATTCAGCTGCTAGGTTTATGCCCCAAGAAGGTCATCATGAGAAAAGAAAGGTTCGATCTATACCAAAATTTTGATTGTATTGCTTGTTGGGGTAGCAAAGAATTGAAACTAGTGACCAACCATTGAGTGGACAATGGCTTAGCAAACTGCGATACATGAATGTAAGGAATGTTACTGTTGTATAAGAAATGAGGGCTGTGGTGAATATGGAGAACAATGAAAGATTGATGGGAAATGAGAAAGGGTGAAGGAAGCAGAACCAGGGAAACAATATGCTCGATAACTGCAAGAGTGGAAATGGAAATAATCATGATTAATAATAGCCCGCATTCATATAGCAGCTATGTGCCAGATGCTGGATTAAGCACTTTACAATGATAATGCAGCATTGTATTAGGTTATGCCTACAAATATTATGTATATTTCGTATCTATGTGTCATATTATGATTATATTATTGCTGTTCAGTGTTTTCAGTCCTGTCCAACTCTTTGTGGCCCCATTTGGGTTTTTCTTGGTAGAGATACTGGAGGGGTTTGCCATTTCCTTCTTCAGTTCATGTTACAGATGAGGAAACTGAGGCAAACAGGGTTAAGTGACTTGCTCAGGGTCACACAGCTAGTGAGTGTCTGAGGCCATATTGAAACTCAGAAAGATGAGCCTTCCTAACTCCAGGCCTAGAACTCTTTCCTCTGTGCCACCTAGCTGCCCCTATATTATTTATTACAATTATATATTTGTAAATAGATACATAGATAGCATGTGTCAAGACTTTTAACCTTGATTTGCCTTAGTTTCCTTATCTGCAAAATGGGGATAATCAAAGCACCTACTTCCCAGGGTTGTCCTGAAAATCAAATGACATAATCTAATGCATATTTTATAAGATATTATACAACTTATATTAGCATAATCATAATATATAATGAATCATATATTATATAAATGCATATTAGATTTTGAATATAATTACCCATCAGAATAAGCTTCCTACAGAAAGTGTTTTGGTCTTAGAATCAGGAGAAAGTGGACTTCAAATCCTCCCTCCAACAATTACCATTGGTGTGTCCATGGGCAAATCACTAAATCTCTCTAAGCCTCAGTTTTCTATAAAATGAGGAAAGTAATCTTGTACCTCCCCCTTTTGTTTTGGGAACCATGCAATCCCTAAAGCAGTATATAAATGTCTCTAGGACATCTTTTCATCATGTCACTCCCTAGCTCAAGGACCTACAATGGCTCCCAATGCCATTGGGAGACCCAGATTCCTCAACCTGGCATTTAAAGCCCTCTATTATTAGTGCCTATATATCCAACTTTATCCCTTACATCTTCTCACACTGCTTCTGTCATCATATGCCCAACCCTACTCCAAACCAAGATTCTTTAAAGCAAAACCCCCAAGCCAGTTGTCCAAATTGGGCTTTGGACAAGCCACTCTGCTTGTTTCTTGTGCTCCCTACCTCCCCAGGCTGAAAGGAATGTGCTTTGGAATGACTTCAGAGCCATGAATGTTCTTTGGTCTCTCCTGGAAGCCATAGAACCTAACTTCATCTATGTCACTTTCTTAGTTCTGCTACTTCTGACAAATTTCCTTCTTTGAGGAAGGTGGAGGGTTCTATGTACTTCTAAGTCCCCACAGTATGTAATCTCAGAGTCATTCCAGATTCACTCACCTCCTTCACCCCCAGTATCCACCACCCACCAAGTTCTGGAGGAACCTGCATGTCACCCCTCATCACCATGATCTTCTCTCCTCACAATCTCCTTCCCTTCACCATCTCTTCTTTTGAATTCTTTCTCCATTCAGTTAAGAAATAATTTCTATAAGGTACAAGCCTGGCCACGTCATTTTCCTGCTCAAAAAAAACTTTAGAAATTCTCTGTCTCTAAAATCAAATATAAATTCTTTGGTCTGACATTCAATTATGTCACCCCTACAATCTGGCTTCTGTGAAAATTGCACTAAATTTGAATCACAGTGACTGGGTTTGAATCCTCCCCTTTACCACTAGCTAACAGCAGAACTTGGTTCAATCTGTGGACTTTTGTTTCTTCACCTGTAACATGTGGGAATGGGTCTGGATGACCCTTTGAGTTTCTGGTTCTGAATCTTGTTGCTCCCATGATCCTACCTTTCCAAACTTCTTCCATGCATAGCTTTGTGACCCCAAAACAAGTCACATAACCTCTGTTTGCCTCAATTTCCTCCCTCTACAAAATAGGGATAATAACAGCACCTACCTCCCAGTTTGTTACAAGGATCAAATAGCATATGTAAAGTGCTTTGAACACTTTAAAGCACATGCAAATGCTTCTTCTTGTGCTTATTTTCTCCCTTCAAATCTCAACTAAAGAGCCAGCTTCTCTCTTTAGCCTTCACCAACTCCTCCCAGCTACCCTCAACTGATGGTATTATCCTCAAATGGAGTTTGATTTGTTTCCACTCCCATTATTTCTTATCTGTGTACATGTCGGATCCTCCAGTTTACTATAAGCTCCCTGAGGGCAAGAACTGCTTGGTTTTTGCCATTTGTCCTCATAGAACTTAATAAGCATTTGTTAAGTGCCTACTATGTGCTAGGCATTGAGCCAAGTGCTTTTCACAGATATTATCTCATTTGATCTTCATAATGACCTTGCAAGGTAGGTTCTACTGTGATCCTCATTTTACAGTTGAGGAAACTGAGGCAGAGATTGATTGACTTGTCTAGGGTCACACAGCCAGTTAGAGTCTGAGGACAGATTTGAATCCAGGTCTTTCTGACTCTCTAGGACTAGCTTTCTGTCCACTCAGTCTCCAACTGACTCAAATGTCTTATATGTACATAGTAGGTGCTTTAAGTAATAGTTTTATTAATCAGATTGCATATGCTATTGGGCCATAATTTCCTCATATGCCAAGTGAGGGGATCAGACTATTTGGCCTTTATTAAGGCCCCTTGCCACTCTGAAATCCAATGATCTTTCATTTTCATTTATAAAATAGGGGGCTAGATGCTGGTTCTGAGCCCTAACCTTCTGTGTCTCTGTCCTAAGATAGAAAATGAGAAGTACCCTCTATTGATCTTCCAAAGGAGTACCCCAAAGCAAGTCAGAGCAGAGGGTTTTGGGCCAAGCCGGGTGCCTGCTGGCCTCTCTCCGGCATCAGTCGAAGAGTCTGCTCAGAAAGCTCCGATTCTTGCCAGCGGGGGGTCCTCTGGAGCTGGCGTTTCATCTTGCTGTGTATCCCGGGAGATCTGAGCTGATCACGGAGTTCCCATTGGCTTCAAAGAAAGCTCTATGCTCAGCCCAGTTCCCAGGAGGCTCGGACAGAAGGAAAAACTGGCCCCAGTCCCCTGACATGTCCTGAGCTGTGCCCCGCTGCCAGACTTCTGAAGATCTAAGAAGCTTTGGTCCCAAGCCGTCGCTGGACGAGCTGCTCCTGAGAGGGGCCCGGGGCTGTTGGGAATGGTGTTGGCATCTCCCTTTTTTATAAACTCCTCTATAAATGCCAGAAAAACCACAAGGAGAACAAAGGCTCAGTAATGGGGCCTGGATGGTGAGAGGATTAGAAAAAGAGAGAGAGTAAGGATGTTTCTGGGTTAGGCAGGCTAAGGGCCTGGGAACCTCCAGCTGATGTGAATGAGTGTCTTGGGGGGAGAGGGGGTGGGGAAAGCAACAGGATCCAATTGAAACTTTAAGGCTAAAAGATTTCATGGGATTGTTTTTTAGTGGGACAATCTTTCACTATAGCAACCTTTTCACCAGGGATCAAGAAAGAGAAAGATGTTTCTATAGGGCTCAAAGGTCTATAGGAGCCTTATTATCCCCATTTTACACATGAGGAAACTGAGACTCACACAGCTAGTTTACTAAGAAGTAGTAAAACTTTACTAAAGATCTGAGACAGGATTGAACTCAGGTCTTCCTGACTCTACCTCCAGGATCCTATTCACTATTTTACATTACCCTACTTATCCTTTGACTTCCTGTTGCCCCCACCCCAGGACTATTCCTGGGTACTGGTGCCTTCCCTTGTTGCCAGGGAGGTCCCTGGCTACCTCTGCCTCCATTGCCACCCTCCAACTATGATTCACCCTTTATCCCTCCTCCTTGAAATGTTCCTTTCTGACACCTCTAAGGTCCATGCTCAAGGTTAATGACTGAAGCAGACAACCAGCATATTTCCTTTCTTTTCAGCAGTGTGCTGTGAACTATCTTCTGCCTTGACTGTCTAATCAATAACTCTATTCCTTGTGCCTCTAGGTAGCACAGTGGCAAGAACACTGGCCTTGGAGTCAGGAAGACCTGAATTCAAATCCAGCCTCAGACACTTATTAGCTATGTGACCCCAGGCAAGTCATTTAACCATGATTGCTTCCCCCACCCCCCCAAAAAAAGGGAAAAAATAATAACTCTATTCCTCCACTCCTGGCTTTTAAGCCAGGTCATAAAAATTAGTTCCTATTTCTGAGCATTTTAAGATTAACAAAGTGATTCCAACAAATTTACTTGGCAGAATAAGAATTATCCTAGCATCTGAGGGTCATAGAGGTAACTTGTCCAAGGCAGGGCAATGAATAAATGACAAAGCTAGGATTTGAACCTACATCCCATGAGTCCATGTCTAACACTTTCCACTATACCACCCTCCTAGCACCAGTGCTTATCGAAATACCTGGAACGTAGTAGGTGCTTATTGTCACTTGCTAGGTAGTAGGGGAAGATACCTTAACCCCCAGTAGGGGAGAAACTCCTCAGTAATCACAGGATTTAGATCTGGAAGCAGCCTAAAAGATCATCACTCCAGGGGTTCTCACATTTTTTTTGTATCATGGTAAGTCTGGGGAAGCCTATGGACTCTTTCTCAGAATGATATTTGTTCACAATAATTAGAGGAAATGCCACAGTTCAGTTAGAGATTGATAAAGATAGAGATGCAATTTTTCCCATCCAAATTCAGAAACCCCTTAAATCCATCCACAGACCCCAAATTAAGCATCCCTGATCTAGTCTAACCCGATTTTACAGACAGGTAAACTGAAGCAAAGAGAAGGAAATGACCTAGACAAAGTCACCCAAGCCTCAAAAGAATAGAAGGATGTCACCCTAGGCCCTCTGGTTCTAAATCCTGTCCTTTTTTCCCCACTACATTGCACCCAGGACAAGTAGGTTCTCTGAGGCTGCTGCTGACATTCCTTCTTCACTCCTTTCCTCATACATGCGGTGTGCCATGGGATTGCACCAGGGCCCACCCCAAACTCGAAAGATTCATCTCTTGCTGACATACCAAAGCTCCCTAGTCAGCCAGAGGTTTAGAAAATGCAGCTATGAAATCAGAAGAAATAAGCTTGCAACTGGGAGGTTAATGTAGCCCCTGGTTATCAGTGGCAATTAGGGATGGCTGGGTCGAGTTCACTAGAACAACGGAGGTTTTGAGATGAGGCATCCCAGAGCCAATCCCAGGGGAACTTAATCAGCCCTCTGCCTCCATTGGCCAAGGACTCCTCAGAGGGCGGGGCTTCAACTAACCACAAAACCTACATCTTCTGGCTTTGATTAACTATCCGAGGTGGACTGCAGATCCTACTCTGCTCAGCCTGCCCTGCCCTGAACTCTCCCTACCTTACCCTGTCACCTGCTGGAAAGGAGTGAATAAAAACACCGAGTCTTTGTTTTCTCAAAAGACCTTTTCTTTGGCCCTGAAGGAAGCCCGCTAGACCTGGCCAAGTGAGCTTCCTGGCCTGGGTGGCATTCAGACTCAGAGCACTGGAGAAATGAGGAGAACCAGTCTCGCTGGAGGGAGAGAGGGAGAGAGGGAGAGAGGGAGAAAGGGAGAGAGAGGGAGAGAGAGAGAGAGAGAGAGAGAGAGAGAGAGAGAGAGAGAGAGAGAAGAGAGAGAGAGGAGAGAGAGAGAGTTGGGCCAGAAGTCAGGAGCACCACCAGTCTTACTAATTGTATGATCCTGGGAGAGTCACTTTAAATTCTGCCTCAGTTTCCCCATCTGCAAAATGGGGATAATAATAGTCTACCTCACAAAATTGTTGTGAGGATCAAATCAATTCAATTTAATAAGCACCTACTATGTTCCAGGCATTAAGCTAAGTGCTGAGGATACAAAGAGAGCAAAAGATAGCTCCTGTCCTCAAGAAGTTTGCAATCTAATGAATGTATATCATTAATAAGATCAAATGAGACAATGTTTATAAAGCAGTTTGCAAGCCATATGGCTCTATTTAAATACTAGCTATTAGCTATTATTAATGGAAGAGTGCCAGATTTGAAGTTAAAAGTCTTGAGCCTGACTCCTGGCTCTCCTAACCAGAGCAGTAGTGTTAGACTTGGCATCCAAGGCGCTGATCGCTCCTTGTGTGACCTCAGGAAAGCTAGTTACTTCTGTAGCTCTCAGTGCTACAGTGAGACAGAACTCAGGCATGATCTTCTGCGTGAAGACTTTCCTTATTCTCTCCCCTCCTGCCTTCACAGACTACCTCATATTTGTTGTTCAGTCATTTTCAATTCAACTCTATCACCCCCATTTGGGATTTTCTTGGCAAAGATATTGGTTTGCCATTTCCTTCTCCAGCTCATTTTGCAGATGAGGAAACTGAGGCAAACAGGGTTAAGTGACTTTTCCAGAGTCCTACAGCTACTAAGTGTCCAAGGCTGGATTTGAATTTAGGACAATGAGCCCTCTTGACTTCACTATGGCTCCACCTAGCAGCTAACTTTGTATTTAGTAACTTTGTATATATCTGTATACCATAGATTTTTCCATGGAATTATCTCTTCTATTTCTTACCCTCTCTGCTCCCTACTTTTCACTTCTGTGAAATAAAGTGGTTCAGAAAAAAAAAAATATCTCAAAGGTCCTTTCCAGGTCTCAAGCCTCAGATGTCACTGAGCTGATTCAGATCATTTTAAGCTCTCCAACTCCATTTTTTGAAAACTTGATCATGTCCTTTTAGCTTTTCTCCACCACCCCCCACCCCAGATTTCCCTCTATTTGATTGAAGAGAGCCTCGTTTATCAGCATTTCATTCTTTATACCCCCCAATGCCTAGCAAAGTGCCTGACTCCAAGTAAGCACTCAATAAATACTTACTAATTTATTGATCAATCTGTAAAATTGGGGGAATTGGACAAGATGATTCTTTCTAAGGTCTCTTCCAGCTCTAAATCTGTTTGTGTGTTTGTTCATTTATTAAATGAGGGGGTTGGAGAAGATGATCTCCAAGGTCCCTTGAAGCTGGAGACTGTTATGGAAACATTCCCTGCCCCCCTCCCTCCTATGTACCCTTCCCATGCAAAACCACAAGGCTGACATTTTGACTTGCTCCATTTCTGGTAGGGCCTCTGGTAATGTGGGAGCCCAATCACCCCCTTCCAGCCCAGGGAGAGGAGAGGCTGGGGAGTGATAGCTATCTGTCAAAGCCAATTACCACTTCAGGGCTGAGGCTAGAGGTTAGGCAGAGAATGACCTTTCCAGTGCCCTGATGGAACCCCACTCCTCCCAGCAGAGCCAGCCTGCCCTTCTGAGGGGAGTTTGCCCTTTATCTCCTCAGTGGATTTTCCTGTTTACATTTCCTGTTAGATGGCTGTAATTAATGTAATAACAGCAGATACTGTTTTCAAACTCAACTCTGCAGCCCAGTGCAGAATTGTCCAACTTTACTGGAAGCTGGGATACTTTACTGGGGGTGGGGAGGGGAGTGAAGCAAAGAGGGCATTGGAATGTAGGGCTCAATTCGAGATTTGCAAGGCAGGCAGAAAACTACCCTCATAGATTAAGCAATGTGTTCCTCTCCATCTTTTGGAAATAGTTTTCTCTATAGGTTTTTTCTTTTATCTTTTTTTTTTAAATTGGGGTGTCTGCTCTCTAAACAGGCTTTTTTATTTCTTGGGAGCTGGGAAAATCAGCTTTCAAAACATAGACATTCCAATACAGGGGTTCTTCACTGGGGAGGGGGAAGTGAGTCCATGGCCCCAGGCATCAGTGGATAGATTTCAGAGAGTTCATGAACTTTAACGGGGAAAGGGGGGGGGGGGAATACATTTTTATTTTCATTAACCTCTCACAAAAATTTAACATTTCCTTCAATTAATTTTTTTTAATTTATGAGAAGGGGTCCATAGGCTTTCCCAGATTACCAAAGGGTCTATGACACACACAAAGATTAAGAATCCCTGTTCTAGTACAGTTTCTGCCCATAGCAAATTATGGGCAAATGCAAGACTGGATTTGGGGCCAGTGGATTTGAGTTGGAAACTCAGGTCTGCTGTTTAGCACCTTTGTGAGCTTGGACAGGTCACTTCCCATGTCCACCTCTATGAAATAAGGTGGTTGGGGGTGGATAGAGGGAGAATTATCTTCAACGTTCCTTCCACCTCTAAATCCTATGATATACTAAGATCAGATGTCACTGAGCTGATTCAGATAATTTTAAGCTTCCCTCACCCTTATTTTTCGGGAACCCAATCCCACCCTTTTCACTTTTCTCCACCTCCAAATTTCCCTACCTCTGGCTAAAGCCTACAGAGAGTGCCTCATTATCAGATTTCAAATTTCACTGGACCGATTGAGAATGTTTGGATTAAAATTTACCAAATATAACCTCAGCCTTGAAAAGCCCTCAGTCCTGAGTTTCTGGACAGCTTTGATTGATCCAGTCTGAGAAAGTATATGGGATAGTGAGAAGTGCTGAGTTAGAGGTTGGTCACTTGATGCCTTGGGTGGCCCCAAGGAAAGATCAAAGCCACACTTAGCTGGATTTTTTTTTCCATATAAGTCTTGCATGATATTCACAAAACCCAGTCACTGATGAGCTCCTTCCCTCAATAGGCTGCTGAGCTCCATTTGCTCCTTTCCAAAAGACTGAGATTGTTGTTTGATTAAAGAATAAGGGATTGAAGCCATACATGAAAATAAACATTAACCCACCTGACCAGACCCTGGTAGAAATAAGGGTGGGTCTAATGAAAATCAGGATGCAGAACCTAAAGAAATACAATATCTCTCCCCGCCTCCCTCCAAACCCACCCTTTCCTCTTTTTATTTTCTGTGCATTTGGTTTTCATCAAAATGCTTGTTTTGTAGGGGAGGATTCTGAGTCTAGGTTTATACCAGGAAAATGAAAAATGTACCTCTATAGTGTAGGCAGCTGGTATAGACAGATTTGAATTGAGTCTTCTTATTCCAGATTTCTATACATAGCAATATGAAACTATTATCAAAAATATAAACTCCTGAAAGTGGGGACTCATATAACCTTAGTGCCCTACACAAGCCCTGCTCTGCTCATTACCCTACCCCCAAAGTCATGATATTCTCATCTCCATGACTTTACTTAGTCTCTTCCCCCTCTTTGAAACGTTCCTTCAACTTGTCTGTCATTATACAAATTCTACCCATCAATCCAAGACCCCTTTAAGTCTACTTCCTTCATGAAATTTTCCTTGGTTGCCTCTATGCACAATGATTTATCTTCCAGCCATATTTCTATAGCATTTTTTTTGTAGTTACTTGGGGTTTTGACTCAACCATATATTATGGAATTCCTACAGAAAATGTTGCAAAACTGGACTTTCTTATACTATGATGAACCAGTCTTTATCTGGTATGTTCTACCAACATTGATTAACTAGTTCTTCTCAATCAGCTTTTACAATGAGATGTTTACTAAGAAGGGATAGCAAGGAAATGCAAATATATATATACATATATATACATATATATACCATTTTCTCAAAATGGTGGGCTCACATTCCCCTGGGAAGAAAGGGCTCAATCTTAAGGTGGTTCATGCAAAACATTCTCCCCTCCTCCCCTACCCCAATTTGAGGCCCATCCTTCCTCTTATGTACATAAAAGGTCTTTAGGTTAAGTGGGCTCAAATATGAAGCACAAAGATATACATGTGTGGTCTCTGGAGACCTCCTGGCCCCAAGAATCCTTGTCTCCCTTCCCAGAGTCCTCACCAAGTTCCCTATTTGATGGAAAAGTCATTCGCTCAGTGAACTAGCTTGGCTCCATTCTGGGCTATGTCTAGTAAACAGTCCTTGTGTTGAGTTGTGTTGGCTCCTTACCAGACCCAGCTACTGTTTCCCCTGCCTCTGAGATTTAGGTTATTGATGGGACCTCAGATCACCTGGTCTCATAGGACACTCCCACTTCAGAGTATTCCCTCACCTACAACCCCCCCCCAAAATAAACCTATAAGAGACAAAAGAAACAGACATGCCACCTACTCACATACAAGCAGTAACCAAGTAGGAGAAATAGGATACTCCCCCTCCTCTACCCAGTGGCCCAAGCAGCCTTCTTCAATTGAAAGCCACTAAGGAAGAGACCAAGAAGTTGCCCACTCCAAGTCTGGTATGTAGACTCAGTTCTGGCTTAGCAGCCAATTTTGGTTATCCAGCAGGAAAGAGTCAAAGCATTCCTGTGTATGTTCTGAAGTGTGACAAAGGTGCTTCTATTTTAAATGCCCAGAAGCAGGCTCACCAAGGCTCCGTGTGGATTGAAACCACATAGAGCATGTTGTGCATGGTCTAAGGAATGGATTTGCACCCCTAACACCAATAACATGTGAGCATACCTACACATGTGCATGCACGTGTACACACACACACATACACACACACACACTAACCTCTCCCCATCCTTAAAAGAAAGTATTTAAGAAAAACATTTACCATATCTGATGACATATGCATTTTCCTCACCAATCAACCACCCTACACAGAGGACACATATATTTGGCGCAGAACTAATAGGCTACAGAAAACCCTATCTTGTATCATTAGTTATCATTATCCTGTCTCCCCAGCTAGAAAACCCCACTGTGCCTTTGATTTTAATGGAGTTTGGCCAGAACCTGTCATCTCTCACTCTAGAGACTAAGTCTCTGCTTTCATCCTGCCTACCTCTTGACCTCCCTGGGGGCAGCTCTAAGGACTGAGTCCATGGACCATCGTCCTATCTTTGAGTAGAGTGTTCAGTTAAGTACGGACTAGAGAGCTATCGACATCCCTCTCACGTGCTCCTTGGCCTGCCACACACAGATAGTACTTTCGCCATGTCCTTAGGTGGTGACAGTGATGACAGCCAGAAAGCAGAGAGCATAGCAGCTCTGAAAGTGGATGGAGCCAGTATGAGTTATATGAGGAGAATGGTATTGGGGTAGTCTACTGTTTTTAGAAAAGTATTCACCCAACTGATTTAATCTAGAGCTGTATGGTGGTTATTCCCAAAAGTTCTGGTGTGTGCCATGAACTGATAAAGTCCTAGCAAGCATTCAGAACACCCTGCTTACAAACCCTGGATTTTCCAACCTTTCATCAGCTGTATTGCATAATCTCTACATACTGGCTCCATGTTTTCCTTCAGGCTTTATTTGTTTTTTATGTTCCATTCTTTCTTGTCACAAAATGTCCAACTCTTTAAAGGACTGGATTCATGTATTAAACACCCTGGCCCTAGGTCAGTGAGCTCCTAATAGATCTGAATGCATGGTCCACTTCCTCCAGAAATCCATTCCCCTTTTCCTGGCTATGTGCTAGTAACTATCCTTTGGAGATGACTTTACACATCTCCCCAGAGACCTGGGATCACCAGGCTAGGGAAGTAGAGGGAGAGATGGAACGATGCCCAGCAAGTTCATCACCGTGGGACAAGGGTGATCGTAATAGATACTCCCCTCTGTATTTCCCTAACATTTTTGCTTTCTTCAAAGCTCTCCAGTAGACTGGGGATCTCAATCAATCAATTAAGAAGCACTTACTAGAAGAAACTAGGTGGCACAATGGACTGGGCACTGGACCTGGAGTCAGGAAGATATAAGTTCAAACCCAGGCCAAGTTCCTTACCCTCTATCTGCCTCAGTTTTCTAATCTGTAAAATTAGGATAGTAAATGTTTTTGTGAGGATAAAATGAGATCCTATTTGTAAAGCAGCGTTCAAATCTAAAAGTACTGGATGATGATGGCAGGGATGATGATGATGATGATGACATATCAACTATGTGCCCAGCACTGGGCTAGGCACTGAGGATACAAAGGCAAAGGAGCTTATATTCTAATGGGAGACACATTACACATATTTATAGGGATGTACCAAACAGAAGCAAACTTGGGGGGAGGAAGGGAAAGAGGATGAGGCAATAGCTGCTGTGGGAACGAGGAAAGACCTCAAGCAGAGGGTGGCACTGTGACTCAGTCTTGAAAGAAACCAAGGGAAGGAACCCAAAGCTTTCTCTCAGTAGTGTGAGCATTCCCTCCACTAGGACAGATTGTGACTCATCTAGGCCTTTTTTTTGTTTTTGTTTTTTGGAGAGGAGAAGGCAGAGCAGTTGGGGCTAAGTGACTTGCCCAAGGTCACATGGCTAGAAAGTGTTAAGTGCCTGAGGTTGGATTTGAACTCAGGTCCTCCTGACTCCAGGACCAGTGTTCTATTCACTGCACCACCTATCCGCCCCCCTTATCTTGGCTTTCTACTCCTGTATGATTCCATAAAGAAAGCCTCCACAAAGGGCCCACACAATAGAGTGGAGCCCTCCTTCTGGTGCTCTCCCTAGGTCATTCACCTGAACCTCCTCACTCCTGATGCATGACTGGCCTACCTCACTTTCTAGCCACACATGCCCTCAATGTCCAGGTGACCCAAGAAGCCATCATTGGCATCCAACGGAATCAGATTGCAATGAACATGAAGGGCAACTTGGAAGAGGAAGGGACCCAAGACCCCAACTACCTCTATAGGCTAGGATTTCATCCATGTAACAAGGACACAGGCCCTAAACTTGGATTAAAATTATAATTTCCAGGAATACAGGATAGGGGGACATGAACAGTCAGACAAGTGTCAGCATTGAAAAGATCACCCCAGTTTCCTCATCCATAAAATGAAGGGATTGGATGAGGAGATCTCAAAGGTTCGTTCTAGTTCTGAATCTTATGACCCTATTATGTCAAGGTCAAAACAAGTCAACAGTGTGATACTGCTATTGAAAAAACTCATGTGTAGGGGGGAGGGAAGGGAGGGAGAGAAAATTTGAAACTCAAGGAATTGTGGAACAGAATCTTGTAAACTAAAAGTAAACAAACAAATTAATAAAGACAAAAAAATGTTTTTTTAATTTAAAAAAACAAAAAAAAAAGAAAAAACTCATGTGATTTTAAACTACCTTAATAGTAATCTTGCTATCCAGAATAAGGGAAGTGATTGTCCCACATTTCGAGTATTGCATCCAGTTTTGGGGGGCAGCTTGGTGGCACAATGGACAGAGTGCCAGGCTTGAAGTCAGGAAGATGAGAGTTCAAATCCAGCCTCAACAGTTACTAGCTATATGACCCTGGGCAGGTCACTTTACCCTGTTTGCTTCAATTTCTTCATCTGTAAAATGAGCTGGAAAAGGAAATGGCAAACCATTGAAGTATCTCTGCCAAGGAAACCCCAAAAGGGGTCACGGAGAGTCAGACATGACTGAAACAACTCAACAACAAGAATTCAGTTCTGGATTTGACATTTTAGGAAAGATGTTGGCAAGCTGGAGAACACCCAGGGGGAGGGGCGCTAGAGTGATGAGAGCCTTGAACCCAGGAGGAGCAGCAGAAGGAGCTTCCTGCAAGTCTCAGCTAAAATCCCCACCTTCTACCAGTGCCTTCTCTACGAGATCATCTCCAGTTTATTTTGTATAGATCTCACTTGTACATACTCATTTGCATGTTTTCTAACCCATTGGACTTCAAGCCCTTTGAGGGCAAGGACAATTTTTTGCCCTTCTTTGTAACCCCAATACTTAGCACAGTGCCTGGTGTATAGTAAACATTTGGTAAATGTTTGTTGACTTGATGATTTGACTGGAAAAAAGAAGGCTTTAAGAGGACAGAATCCCTGTCTTCAGGGAATGGGATAAAGCCAGTAGTATAATTAGCTCTGTCCAGAAGTTCGAAGCTCCCCAGCACCCCTTCCTGCTCCAGGAAGCAAACCCAGAAGCTCCTAAATTCTCCCTTACTGCAACAATTCCTACAAAAGGCAGATGGCCACTTAATGGAGATCCAAGTCAATACAACAGGCATGCATTAAGTGACTGCTGTGTACAAAGACAAAACAAAACAGTCCCCAGTCTTCAAAGAGCTTTCATTACTGTATGTTATAGGTGGGAGTCCCAACTCAAACCCTGACTGAACCAGGTAACTTCTAAGACCTCTCCCAACTCAAGCATGCTATAAGAAGGTACCCAAAGAAAACATGAAGGGAGGTCAGATCAGTCTTTCATCTTTACCTCGATGATGGTGGAGAATTAAGAGTCAATTACTTATATATGACCACCCAGTTCTTTTTTGTAACAACTGAACCAATTCTCCCTGAGCCCAAATCTCTGTAAACCTCCAGCAGTCAGTGGAAACCCCCAGCTTCCATTGTGCTGCTCATCAGAGATACCATTGAAGGGATGGCTCTTTTCACACCCACGTGAGTGTCCAGGTCCCCTCCCTTACTGTGCAAAGAAAAGCACAGCAGGGCTTTGCTTTGTTTCAAATGTTGGAACCCCAGGCCAGCAGCCTCTTGGGACAGCTGCAGGACACCTCCTGCATTGATAAGGTCCCTTTGGTGGCCTCCAGAGCTCCCCCAATTCAGAGGGTGGAGGGAAGTCAGGGCTGTAAAACCTTCGCACTGCCGCCATTGGTAGGCCAACGCTTATCAGAATCAAAGTCCCCCAACTGATATATGGGATCTGTTATGTGTCAGGGCCTCTGGTAAAAACAGCCCCCTTGCTGTTATATGGAGCTCAAGGAAACTTTAGCTGAGTCTCTCTGTAGCCTGGTATGGTTTAATTTAGGCCAGAAGGTGACTTTGCTCCAGGAACACATCTGTTCCCTCCCTCAGGAAAGAGATTGTTATCTTCTCCTCCAGAGGGGAAGGAGACAGGGGACAAGCTAAGGTGTCACTAGTCAAGACAAGGCTTAATAGACCGAATTAAATGGAGGCCAAGAGGCATATCTTATTTAAAGTTTGCATCCCACCCTCCACCCCCCACCTCCCACCCCCGGCAGTGCTCTGCATGCAATAGAAAGCTAATAAATGTTTGTTAAATCAATCAGTCAGTGAATGCCTAGAATGGAAAAAGAGAATGAAAATAGAGAAGAAAGATAAAACTGGGAGCTGCACCCCAATTTTACAGGATTTAGAAATATAAGGGACTCTTAGAGATCATCTAATTCAATCCCCTCTTTGTACAGACAGGAAGACTGAGGCTCAGATTCGGGGAGAGACTTGCCTAAGGTCTTGTAACTTCTTACAGGGAGCTCCTGTGCCAGGATTTACTTAGAGAACTTACAAAGTTGGCAGTGTTATCCTTGAGCACTTTACAAAACCAAATTGCCCAGATTTTGACAGTTTCAGGTCTAGGAACTCTGCCAACTACGCAGACCAAAACCAGGAGGCTTTAAGGGAAGGAGGGAGGCAGTCATGATCCCTCTCCTCTTCCTGGACTCCCAGCCTCCTGAGAGAAATATCCTTTGTACTACCTTTCCCCAGGAGTCAAGAAGTTTCTGGGAGGCTTCAGGCACTTCTGGGAGAGGCTCCAAGCTGCCAAAGAAGGGTGGAAAAATGGAAGGAGCTGTGGGGCTCATGATTGGCGTTAATCATGTTAATGGATTTCTCAGTTGCTGCCCAGGCAACACCACTGAGTCAGTCCATGGAGGATCATGGATCATAGACCAGGCTGCTTACCCTAGGCCTTACTTTCCACATCTATAAAATGAGAAGGCTGGACTAGAATAAATGATCTCAAACTTTCTTTCTAATTCTAAATCTTAAGATCCTGAAATCCAGCCTGCTGGGCAGCTCAAGGGTAAAGTGTTTTCTGTATTTGTTTCCTCCTTCCAAAAGTTGTCAAATGAGGCAATACATGTAAAATGCTTGGTAAGCCTTAAAGTGTTATATGAATGCTAACTATTACTAGCAATTACAAGATTCTTACGCAGCTAAACAATCCACTTCCTAGCTAGGGGTGGCAAGCCAAGTTAATGTGCTCTGAGGGTTAAAGGTGGTAGAAGATGAAGGGGAAAGTGTGAAGGAAAGCTCTCTGAACTTGAGACCTGAGGATGTGGGAGTGGGACCTAGGACAAGCCACATCATCTCACTGGGCCTCAGTTTCCTCATCTGTAAAATAAGGGAAATTGTACTAAATCACTTCTAAAATCTTTTCTGGTTTTAAATCTATGATTCTGTGACCCTGTCTCCAAAGACTGACACAGTCCTGGGGATGCTGGTCTTAGGATCATGGCATTCAGAGTAAGGAAGGCAAAGTAAAGCAAGGCAGGGCAACAGGTATTTACTAAGGGCCTACTATGTGGCAAGTAGTGTGCTAATGATTAGGCATAGGAATGAAAATCAAAAGAAAGTCTTTGCCCTTGTGAAGTTTGCCTTATAACCCACCAAAGGGAGCTGAAGATTGATGGGAGAGAGGGAGGAAGATATTCTAGAGCATAGTATTGGAATCCACAAAGTTGGAAGCAGGGCCAGCAAGGCAAATGAAGGTTAGTCAGCCTGGGCACCTTTTCAAAATAGAGATACCAGGAGGAACTCACCAATGGGACAAGGGGGGTGGCATGGTCATCATTCCATTCCAGTGTAAGAAGGCTGTTGGAACAGTGGATGTTTCAAGATGAAAAGGCCCCAGGAACTGAGGGAAATTCCAGAATTAGACAGCTACTGGGGCATGGTATTGAAGTCCAGAAAGTCAGAATCAAAGCCAGGAGAGGAATGGATCAAAGGAATCACCTAATCTAACACAGATTTATTTTACAGATGGGAAAATGGAAAGTCCAGAGGAATTGTTATTTTACCAAGGTCATCCAGGTAATAAGTTTCAAGCTCAGATCCTTCCGTTTCAAGTTGCAGGATTCTTTGCATTTGACTCATCCCTGGAACAGCACAGACTTGAAAGGTCTAGATTGTAGGATCATAGCAACCATCATTTTAGAGCTGATCTATTCCAGCACCCTTATCTTGCTGAGGAGAAAACTGAAGCCCAGAAGGAAAAGGATTTGACCAAGATTTAAAGGGTTATGATCCTAGACTCAGTCCAACCTTGGTCACTTCCAGGAGGTCATAGTGTCCCTAGACAGTCCCAGACACTTAGGTTCATTCCAGGATTGACCCAAAAGGCTGGCAGATAGAACTAAATCACAGGGCCCAGCCTGGAGCAGAACAGTCAAGGGTCCTTTGCTGAGTACCCACTATGTTTTCAACAGTATGATGGATGAGGGTTACAAAAAAAAGGCCAATACCCCCTCTTAATAAATGAAGAGATTGAGGTCCTGGAAGAAGTTACTTACCCATATACAGTTTATTAGCAGCAAAGCCACCATTAGGAGTTAGATATCCTGGCCAACAAACATTCTTTCACTACTCCACACTTCAAAAGTTTAGAGAATGTTTAAAAATAAAAATCTAAGGAAATACATGGAAATATATTATATTCTACATTCAGGCACAGATCTGTTACTTAAGACTGTTTAATGGCCCTCTTTTGCTTCTAGGCCTTACTCCAAGACTCAGCTTGAATCCCACCTACTCCAGAGGGTGGGGACCTGGCTCCTAACTAATGCCTGCCCTTCTCAGACTGTCTTCCATGGACTCTGAATATATATTGTATCCATCTACTTGTGTACATGTTGTTCTCCCCTATTAGAATGTAAGTTCCCTGTGGGCAGGTCCTGCTTTTCCTTTCCTTGTATCTACAGTGTCTAGCCCATGTTGTTGGTTAAGTCATTTTTCAGTTGTGTTCAATTTTTTGTGACCCCATTTGGGTTTTCTTGGCAAAGATACTGGGGTGGTTTGCCCTTTCCTTCTCTAGCTCATTTTATAGATGAGGAAACTAAGGTAAACAAGGTTAAGGGACTTGCCCAGGGTCACACAGCTAGTAAGTGTCTAAGGCCAGATGTGAACTCAGGGAGATGTCTTCCTGATATCAGGCCCAGCACTCTATGCACTATGGCGCCCCCTAGCTGCTCCTGCTTAGCACTTAATAAATATTTGTTGACTTCCGCTTGGCTTGGTTTGACTCTAAGATGCAATGCAAACTCCTAAGCCAGGCATTTGAAGGACTCCACAATCATCTCCAAGCTCCTTCCTCAGTCCTATCTCCCATTCCTCCCTCCATGAGCTCTCCACTCCAGCCTGATAAGACAACAAGCTGTTCTTTGAGCTTTATACACCATCCCCTGCTCTTGCCCATTCATGCAGTCGGCCTCTCATCCCTGGAAGGATCTCCCTTCTCATCTCTACCATTCCGGCTCCTTATCTTCCTTCAAAAGCCATCTCATGTCCCATCTCCTCTTCAGACCTTTCCTTAATCCCCCTAGCTGCTACTGTCCTCTTTCCCCCCCAGATTACTTTGTCTTGGATTTATCTGTGAATGTGTTTTAGGGCCCTTCCCCTTCCACTGCCCAGCCATAGAAGACAGTGCCTTAGCAATGATGCCTGGGACTCACACCCTCCCTCCCTCTGGCTCAGAGAATGCCTTTCTGCTTTGAGCTCGATTCCCAGTTTATGCACAAGCCTTTCCTACTCAACACTGCCTGCTAGCTTCTTCCCTCCCCAATGATTTTGGATATACACTCTCATATGTGTGTGTTGTCTGACCCGATAAAGCAGGCTCCTTGAGAGTAAGGATTGTTCTATTCTCTGGATTTGTATTGTTGGGGCCTAGTATGGTGTCTGGTATGTGTAAGTGCTTAATAAGTATTTGAGGCAGCTAGGGTGGCACAGTGAATAGGACTCAGGGTCTAGAGTCTGGAAGAAGTAAATCCAAATCCAGCCTCAGACGTTTACTAGCTGTGTGACCCTGAACAAGTCACTTAACACTGTTTGCCTAAGTTTTCTTTTCTGTAAAACAAGCTGGAAAAGAAAACGGCAAACCACATCAATACCTTGCCAGGAAAACACCAAATGGGTTCAGGAAGAGTCAGATACGACTGAAAAATGACTAAACAAAAAACACACCTATGGACTGCTCTATTAACACTACTTCAGCTCAGCAGGAGTCCAGGAGAGGGCTTAGGGGATGAAGTTAGGACCTGACTGGAGGCTAACACCACAACGAATAATCACTGGCATTGATGTAGCTCTATAAGTTTTATAAAGCACCAATACAAAATCCCATTTGAACCTCCCCACAGTTCTGCTCATCTCCCTCTGCTGAGAGAGGTCCAGAGCTGAGGAGTTCTCAGTTTGGGGATTGGCTTATCCTTTCTGGGAAAACTGGAACTAGAACTGGAGGGTCCCTTCTCCTTTTACAAAGAAGGAAACTGAGTCCCAGAAAGGGCAGCTGCCTTGCCCAGGGTCACCCAGGTAGTAAGCTAGGATCTGAATGCCAGTGTCATGGCTATAAAATGAACTCTCTTCTGCTCTGCTCACAGGGTCTAAGCCCTAGAGCAGTGATTACAGTCCTGCCTTTGATCTGGACTCCTAGGTCCAGACTAAGCATTCCTCAACGCCCACTCCACATTCAGAGATTTGTAGAATGTTGGAATTGGAAGGGACAAACACCCTTATTCCAAAAGAAAAGAAACTTGGGCCCAGAGAAGGGGTTCATTTGTCCAGTGTTAAAATGTAGCAAGATGTAAACCTAGATCCTCTGGTTCCATGTCTAGCTGCCCGTTTTTTTAAGTGTTTGAGGTGAGATTTGAATTCAGGGAGATGAGTCTTCCTGACTCCAGGCCTGGCACTCTCTCCATAGGGCCACCTCCTGATTCCAGATCTAGAATTTTTTCTGCCCATCTCTATCTTCCCTCTCCTCCTCCTCCTC